>NW_009926763.1:38617-65953 GCF_000696875.1 Nestor notabilis
CCATGAAAATTGTATGTAACTGAAAAGTCTTCAAATAATCTGAATAATAAAGCCCTTGATTTGCAGTTTGTCAAGATATTATGCCACGATCCCAGGGTAGTATTCTGTTCTCCTTTGTAACCTATTTGTGAGATACGTAGCAGTTGCCATCTCAGAGCAGACTTCTAAAACAGGAGTAGAAAGATGAAGATTTTTAGAATCCAATTCAAATGACTCATGTTTCTTTAGAAATGCAAGCTACATAAGAGATGTTACTTCTTCTTTCATATTCTATATGTGTGAATACCATACACTTGGCTATGTTATTCTACCATACGAACACTAAATACTAATGTGTATTTCAGTTGTCCTCATCAGCTTGAAATGATGCATTACATTTTACATTTAAAAATGGAATTTCTGCATCTCTTGGATGTTTTTAACTTCATTCTGTGCCTCTGTTTGACAGGGAAGGATGCTCTTTTCCCATGATTATATCTTTTGGTGTGGTGACTTCAATTATCGAATTGATATTCCAAATGAGGAGGTTAAGGAACTAATACGACAACAGAACTGGGATTCCCTTATAGCAGGAGACCAACTTATCAATCAGAAAAATTCTGGACAGGTATCTTAAACATGTTACTTAAAAATGCTTTTTTTTTCTTTTTGGCTTTAGCAATTTTCTGTGATGCTTCTGTAAATCTATATCCTCGGTATGTTTTGCTTATCAGTTTTTTCCAGGTAGTGGTATGGAAGGGTGTGGCATAGCGACATTTAATAACTTATTCATAGTAACTGAGCTGGAGAGGCAGTGACACCAAAAAAGGAAACTCTATCATCTATTAGAACTTTATGTTGTAGTTTACTTATTATATATATATTTTAAGCAGGTGCAACTATTAAAAGACATATCTTTAGAAGTTCTTTTGGTAATGTTACCAATTATTTTAAATTGCTGCAGTAATAGGTCTAATGATGGTACTGTGTCATTCTGATGGACAAAGGCATAGTCCAGACTGTAGACCTTTCTACTTTGTTACTCCAAAAAATGGAGTAGCAAAGTCTGAAGAAACCTTCCGATTTTTAATTTTTAGGGTTTCTTGGGAGGCAGCACATAGCAACTAATGGAGTATTTGTAATTAATTAAATTCTGTGTGCAACTGTGTGTTATTTCTTTCCAGCTTTATGTGGGAATGCTGTAGATGGGAAAATGACAGATAATCCTATGTTGCCTCTGTTGTTAGTTTTGTCTATTTGCCAACACTTTGATCATAAGCAGTGATTTTTCTGAATTAGAGTTCTCTTCCGTTTATGCTGGTGTCTTATGCACCAGAAGAGGAGGAAAAACACTTGATAATTTTTGATTCTTTTTTTATAGCCGTGTTCCTACATGAGATGTACATTCAAGTGGGCAGACAGCATGATTGTTTGTTAATTTGACCAAAAAAAGAGAGATGTAGAGGATCTGGGGATGCTTAGAACAGTTATAAAGCTGGAAATATCTATGGAAACTACCCAAATATGCAAAAACCTCAAAATAGTCTCCTGACTGGGCAGAAGAAGGAGGGTAGTATTGCACTGTCGGGAAATAATCCATTATTTGGAAGTGGCTGGCTAGGAAGCAGCAGGTATCAGCTGGCTACCAAGGGTAGCTGCATGGTTGTTGCATGTGGCTGTTACTTGGTGTATCTACTGTTCAGGAAAAAGGCATTTACATAGCAACTTTCTTCATAAAAGTAGGTTAAGAAATAATTACCAGAGGCAAAGAAATTAATTATCTAGAAGTGATGGACCTTCTGACATTCTGACATTGATCTTCTGATACGGATTTTTAAATTGACTGGATTTCAATTTATATTTCAAACAGGAAAAGCAGGCTGACCTGTCACTTGATGTAAGACTTAAGTTAGATTTATATTTTGCTGATGTTAAGTAAAACTCCCCATAAACGTTTAAACTCAAGGCTGGAGCTGGTTAAAAAAACAAAAGGATTTTAGCTTAATGTCTAGTTTAGACACTTAAGGAGGGAGCAAATCTCCTGGCCTTCTAGTGTCTTGTGTCAGCTGACTGTGTCTGTTTATGTTGCAAAGTACCTAACGGATTTTTTGATTCATTTCAATTGACACTGTATCTCTAAATACCATACGTACTCTTGGCAGATAATAATCTCCTTTTATTCGGTTTTTCCTATTCACTTGAGAAAAAATAGTGATACCCTCTCTTATTTCAGTTCATATCTAATATATTAAGGACTCTCTCTCTCTGCCACCCCTTACCTCCTATTTATTGGCGGGGCACCTTGTGTCAGTTTGGAAGAATGCTTTGCATGTTTAGATAGGTACACGAAATACAAACCTTAATTCCCAACTTTTGCTGACACATGAGCAACTAAACAGCTAATTAAAGTGCTGTGGGCAGCATCAATGTACTGGATGACCTCAAGCTCTGAATGACATTAGAGGAGCAGTAGGTTGCTCATGAGCCTGGGTTTAAAGATATGGATGTTGACATACTTCTGTTTAATGATGATCTGTCCTGGGTCAGGGTCACTATTTAGTCTTAGTGGCAAACGTAGGATGTTTTCAGCAGATAAAATTTGGAGAAGGATTCAAGAAGGATTCATATTATCAAATTACAGGGTTTTTTTGTTTTTTTTTTTTTAAATGTGTATCCAGGTTTTCACTGTTAGAAAAGAGAATTCTCATTAGTTTCAAGCAGTTCCCATCTGTTTCTGTCTTCTGGCATGATGCATAACTGCCTTGTTTCTTACAGATTTTTAGGGGATTTTTGGAAGGGAAAATAAATTTTGCTCCTACATACAAATACGATCTGTTTTCTGATGACTATGACACCAGTGAAAAATGTCGCACACCAGCATGGACAGATCGTATTCTTTGGAGAAGAAGAAAATGGCCTTTTGACCGATCAGGTTTGAGTGCTTCCTTAAGTTGTTTAAAATATTCTTTTCACTGGCTTATAGAATCCAATTAGTGACATTCACAGTGCCAGTGATTCTGAACTTCTGTCCCTCACTTTGTATGAGGCAGAAAGCTTATAATAGCATCTGCAGTAAACACAGTGATGCTGATCAAGAGGATCAAGAATCAGGTGCCAGTTACTGGTATTTCAGTACTTCAAAAGGAACTTCTGCTTTTATCTGTAGAACACTTGGTTTACTTTCTTTTTTCTCTATTTACAAATTATTTTTTAAAGCATATTATTGCAATCATGATGTTTTTCACCTTTGTTTTCATTAATACTGACTGTAGCTGAAGACCTGGATCTTCTGAATGCTAGTTTTCACAGTGACAGTAACGTCCCTTACACATGGAATCCTGGTACTTTGTTGCACTATGGAAGAGCAGAGCTGAAAACATCTGATCACAGGTTTCTGTTATATTTTATACATTACTTCCTAATAATTGAAAATTTAATATTCATATTATATATTTTGTTGTTCAGATACTCTGCTTACAGATTTTTTTTGTGTATTTCAAAGGCCTGTGGTTGCATTGATTGACATTGACATATTTGAAATTGAAGCAGAAGAGAGACAAAAGGTTTATAAGGAGGTGATTGCAATGCAAGGACCACCTGATGGTACTGTAATGGTCTCCATCAAAAGTTCTTCAGCAGAAGAAAACTATTTTGATGACAACTTGATTGATGAACTTCTTCAAAAATTTGCAAGCTATGGTGAAGTTATACTTATAAGGTTAAAAAGACTTTTTACGCTTAATCTCCATTCCTCTTCATTGTTCCCACCTGCTTCTTGATTAAAGTTACTTTCTTAGTGGGCATTTCAGTTACGATCTACTTAATTTTTAACATTCACATTTCAACTTTACTGTCTTTATAGGTAAAAATAAATTGTACATACCTGTATGTGTCTCAGTTTTCAGACTTAATTTTTCCAGATACTCTTATTTTTGAGATAGAGTATCATACTGACTTTGTCAGAAATCAGTATGAGTTAAGATTTGTTATTTATGTAATTTTACACAAATTTTGTATTCTAAAATAAGGTTAGTAATTTTAAATGAACTGAAGATGAGAGGATTCCTGTGAATGTTGCATTTTCTCTAAGCTGTTCATTGAACTATAAGTGTTGTGGTATTTTGTTTGGGGTTTAGGGGGGTTATTTTGTTTAGGATTGGACTTTGTGGGTTGGGATTTTTGGGTTGGTTGGGTTTTTTTAGAAGACTAGGAGCATAGTCTCAACTTCATAGTATGACGTCATGTGGAACAACTAATACAAATGTCTAATCTATAGCCACACGATTGCTATTGAATGTGTAACTGTAGTCACATAATTTTTAAGAGGACAGTGCTTTCACTCTGTGATATTTACCTGGTTCTCTCTTTTGGTTGTCATTGCTAGGTTACATCCAATTAAAGCTTATTAGCCAATTATATATATATTTTAATGAGCTTAAAAGAATAGTTCTTCTCCATGAAGTGAGCCATTTGAAAAACCTTTAAGATAAGAGGCTTCAAAAGTTAGTAGGTAGGATGAAGTATTTTAATTATTGTTTTCAATGGACTTTGCAGGTTCGTGGAAGACAAGATGTGGGTAACATTTTTGGAAGGAAGCTCTGCTTTGAATGTTATGAATTTGAATGGTACTGAGGTAATGCAAAAATTACTGAACTTCTCTATAGCAAGAGAAAATCCAGCTTTTTTTAAGACTTCTTGGTGGGGGTTGAGTTTTTTTCTTTGTTTTTTTTAAGGATGAAGTTTTTCATGTTCCATACTAGGCTATTGCATCCAATTTTATTTTTTTGTTTTACTTCTGGTAGTCACGTAGCTTTATTAATGTAGTGTATAAGCAAGTCTGGTTTTCATTACAATGAGTAGAGTTTCTGTCGGAATAAAGAAACCTGAAGTTTTCCTATTAACTAAAAAGGAAGATCTTATGAGATAAGTTGTTAGTTTTTCTTTAGAAAAATACTAAATAGTTATAATTAACAGTTTAAACTCCATAAATGTACTTACTTACCAAAATTAAGTGAAAAGTATAATTACTTTTGTGATGTGTCACTGTCACTTTTCAGTGCCAGAAATTCTGATAACCTTATTTGTGACACTTTCACTATTTATTTTTTTTTTCTAAATCTAGAATGCTGAAGTTTAATATCCTGCTCTTAATGATTTCTGTTTTGTGCATACCTTTTTGACAATTCAGCTACTTGGCAGGATTATAAACATCAGTTTGAAAAATCCAGATTGGATCAGAACTTTGGAAGATGAAATGAATCTAGAGAAGATTAATATTGGGCTACCTTCATCAACAAGCTCCACTTTGCTTTGTGAAGATGCTGAGGTTACTGCTGACTATGACATGGAAGGTATGTTGAAATAAAGCACTTGATGTTTTGAAATGTTTACAGTCCTAAATAATGTGGTTAATTTAATGCATATATAAATACACATTAAACAAGTTTATACCAATCTAAAACAGATAAATTAGAAATCCCATTATTTCCAGTAGTATCTTGACAACTTACTGAGCAGTATCAGTTTGCACTCTATCTCAAGGTTTTACTAATTTGCTGACAGTCTGTTCATTCTTCTCACTTTATCCTGTGACCTACCCTCTCAGGGTCACTTCATTCAGGCAACATTTACTGTTCTTGGAGACACCCTATAAGCAGGATATACAGAACTTCAGAGTGCAAAGCGATTTTTTTTTTTTTTTCCCCATGCACATAATAGATTAATAGGACATTGAATATTTACCACCCCCAAGAAGACAACAGGTAAGCCTTTGACATGCAGGCAAATATGAGTCGGGCAAGGAAACCTTCAACCTCTGTTGCTCTTGGAACAGGCTGATCTTTGGCATTGATGAGTTTCAGTTCACTCTTTTTTTCAGTTTTGTTTTTTCCCTGGAGGGTTTTTATATCTTTTCATGTCATACTTCTTTAGCATAATCCTCAAGTTGTTGAATGTCACTATTGCAGCAATTGTGCCTGCATTTTTGCCTTTCTCTACTTGCATGTTTCTAATCTGTGGATTTTGTCACATCTTATTTTTTAATCTATTAATTAATTTTTATGAAAGGTCTGATTCACTCTCTTCTCTACATTAAAAAATATTCTTCTTATGTCACTGACAAATAAAGCAGCTGTTTTTTGAACAGCAGCAAAGCCACACACACACCTCCCTTACCTGCTGACACTTCCTGTGTGTACTGCATTTCCATATGTATTTTACAAGGTTGGTTTTTTTGTAATTACTTGAACAGATGTATTTTCTAGATGTAGTCATTATGTCTATATTGACTTATTCTGAGTAGTTCATTTGCTTTGAATTTCTATCCAAGCTCCTTTGGGGTAAACACGTTGCAAAAGTTTCAAGAAAACAGATGGTGGCTATGTATACTGGAAAGAGTAGACTAAAGGTGTTCTTTTGTATAGGTATTTCAGAAAGGAAGGTATGTTTTGGTAAGGGTAGGATATGGGAAACCTGTATGAAAAGTTGGAATCTGTGATAGTCTCAACGTCATAAGATGCTTCATCTGTTTTCTAATGCAGGTAGAAAACAGGACTTAAACATAGACGCTTCTATGGTTGGTTGATTTTATTAATAGTCCTATGTGAAATAGCATGATTCCCTTAAAATGGGACATCTTGAATCCCACAACACTCTTAGATCGAGAGCTATTACCTAATCGGCAGCCTGATTACTCTGTTACGGCTGAGCAGTGCAAAGGTGAAGCTGGAACTTCTGTAGAACATTGTGTGTTGTTCATGTACCTGAAGGGAGAGAAGCCAAGAAGTTATGGAAGAGAGGATTACTATGGTCTTGTTGGAGTGCAATGGGCTAATTGTCTATTTTAGGCATTTTGAATATCAACATGAAAATATTCTTAATTGACAATTTATTTTTCACACATCCATGTTGAACCTTTTTTTTAAACATCATTCCACCTTTTCAAACAGAAGGTATTACAAATAGAAGATATGTTAAAATCCCCTGCGCAGCTTTCTGAAGTATAAGTGAAGCTTGCCACCTATTGCAAACCAGGGAAATAATTTTTGCAAAGATCTTCTTTGTAAAGCTAATTGTTTGATTAAGCAGCACTACAGTTGCCACTCTATAATAATTACCCATAATATATTTCTATAATACATACTGTGCATTTGGAGTATTTTCAACTGGTTTGAATACATATGCATTCTTCATATATAATGTCATGATGCAAGAATCATGCTTTGGTTGTTGAGCTAATTCCTTGGAACTTGAGGGGGTTTTGTAGAAAATCCCATGCCTAGAGTAAATTTATAATTTCTCCACTTTATAAAACAAGTAACTATTGTTCCCTTTACTTTACACGGTTTTTTTCCTTTGGGATGTTATTAGGAGACATTGATGACTACAGTGCCGAAGTAGAAGAAATCCTTCCTCAGCATCTACAGCCAACTTCGAGCTCTGGTCTTGGAACCTCCCCAAGCTCTTCACCACGTTCCAGTCCCTGTCAATCCCCTACGCTGTCAGATGGACCTGTGCTCCCAGTGAGACCAAGCCGAGCACCAGCAAAAACTCCCGGACCACCGGTTTCCGCACACAGTGTGTATTATATTGTTCAACTGCCTCTGTTACTACTATACAATCTGGGAGTTGTCTGTCCCAGTGGTAGACTACTAGCTTATAGGTCATTTTTAATAGAGCTTTTAAATTAATATAAAAGGCTATTCTTGTCATTATCTAGCATTGTATGCATAGATGGCCATGGGTGAATTACCTCATTCTTTGTCTTGGTTCTCCTAATGAGCAGTAGGAGAGCTTTTTTTCCTGAGTCCATGGATCTGCACTGCTGCAAGCTACCTAACTTGCTATAGTTCTTTAGCATTTCATCATGGAAGAGACAGCTCAAAAAGTTACGTGGTTAATAGGCTTTCTAATTTGATTAGTTTGAAACCTCTGCTGAAAAATTATTTGCAGTGTGTCAGTATCATCCTAGTTCACTTCAGTCATACTCTTCAAATACAGCCCATTTCAGTTAATGCTCGTATCAGCTGTAATACGTGAATTGTAATATGTAGATTTGTAAATAGGCTGTATAATATGAAAGCTGCTATTTAAACACAACTTTATTTCAGTGACAAAGTGGATATTTAGAATTACAGTGTTTGGAACGGCTTCTAAAGCAGTTTATTTCAATGTAATTTGGAGTACCTTTACAAAGACTGCTAAAATGCCTTTGGAATTCCCCTTGTAACATTTTTTTTTCCAGAGCACTTAATTCAAAATTTGGAACTCTGCAATTTCTAAGAATGTTCAGGATTCCATGAAAAACATCTACTGATTAAAGCATATGAGACAATAATCTTGGCTTAGGGAACCTGCTTCTTTTCTCCATTGGTTTATTCCTCTTTTTTTTCCCTCTCTCAAAAACTTCTGTATTGTTTCCAGGGCTGGGGACTGACTGTTCTCTCTACAGAAGTAACTTGCTATTAGAACAGCTTTACTGTGATTAGAATGTACAAGCGATTTATGTTTGCATTGTCTTCTGTCATGTTCTTCAGCTGAATTTCAGGTTGGCACCCAGCAGAAGGAGTCTTCCCAGAGCCTGGAGCCTAAGCGTCCTCCACCTCCTCGCCCTGTTGCTCCTCCTGCACGCCCCGCTCCACCACAGAGGCCACCTCCACCATCAGGTAATGCGGTAATGTGCATCAGGTGGTCAGGAATATTTTGTGTCAAGTCTGTGAGGTGAACTTTGAAGTCCGATCCCAAACTACATATTACATTTTGGTTTGGGGCTCAATGGAACATACCATTTTTTCACCAAAATGTTGAGTTGGTAGATGTAATAGTAATAACTGTGTGGGAAATAACAGCATTTTCCAGTACCATTTAAATACTATTATCTTTGCATAATGAGTAAGTTTAAAAAAAATTATGAACTGATTTTCATAATTTAAAAGTGTGGGCTTCCTACAGCAGTGTTTACTCAACATTTTCTTTTCTATAGCATCTTTGTTTTTAAAATAAAAGACAAATAATCTTGTGCATTCATTGATTACATTCCTTTAGTTTGGGCATCAGTATGTATGCATTTTATCATGTCCAAGTTTTTAATGTAGAGTTCATCTGGATCATCTGAAAATGTAAACAACTGAGCACTAAGAGAAACTGGATGTCCAGAAGCATATGGGCAACATAACTAATAACTAACTGACCCTCATCATTTTAACTTTCTCATTCTTTTTCTTCCCTCTTACTGTACTGATATTTTTTATTATTGCTGCATTCATTTCTTAAATACTGTAAGGCGGTAGGAGTCCTGCACCTGCTAGAAAAGAATTTGGAGGTAATGATTTTAATTGTTTTCAAATATGACTACATAGTAAAACTACTCTGGTGGTCTGTTATGCCAATACTTAATATGATGATGTCCAAAGGTATAAAAATGGGTAATTCTTGAATGTCAATGCAATCTCTTTCTCAGGGCTTGTATCGCCCTCTGAATTACATTTGACTGTTTAGTGAAACAATATTTCTCCAGAAGTTACTATATTAAGGTCAGAGAGAGAAAGTTGTCACAGCTTTTCATTACTTTGTCCTGCTCAAAATATACCCTGCTAACTTTTCTGTGAAAGCAGAAGCCTGTGTTTATTTGTGAAAAGGCTAGCTTTTATCCTCAAAGTCCACAACAAGGAACACTGTAAAACTGTAATTGTAGCTACTTGCAGTACGTACAATGGCTATCCATTAATAACTGTAGTAACAGTAGTTAAAGTAGTAACAGTAGTACAATGGTTATCCATTAGTTAATTGTACAAGTTGAAACTACTGCTGGTCTGGCCCAGTTTATGAGTAGTTTATTTTTTGTTCCCAAGTCTGATATGTGCTCCTAAGCCCTTCCTAGAGATATGAAACATCCTCCATAGTTCTTGGAACTAGCCTGTACTTCAGAAATACAAACTTAGCAAAGGAATTTATTCAGTTACTTTGAAGGCACCCAAGAGCTACAGGTCTGTACTCCCGTAATTCGTTCCCTCTTGATAATGCTGAGGACCTTATCAATCCTTCTGGCTATTTTTTTTTCCAGCTTGGTCTGGTTTTCCATGTAATAACAACTTACACATTCTCAGAAGTGCTTCTTCTTGAAACTTATCTTTGTCCACACTTCATAGCAGAGCTGTTCTGCTTGGACTTAAATCAGCTCATTAATGCATGGGATAGAGTGAGAATAGTGAGTGGCTCTGAAATACTTTCTTAATGGCTTTTCAGACACTACCACTTAGCTGCTAGGAAAGAGGAGTTTTTGAGAAAATAATTCATAAGGTTTGAGCAGTCTCAGAAAATAAGCAAAACTATTTTACATAGTATATAAATCTCCCCTAACTTAATCTGATCTCTGGCAGAGATGTGCATGGCTCTTATATGCAGTTGAGGGGAGGAGATCATTATGCCAAAGGCTTATCTCAAATTAGTTAAAATTTTAGCTTAAGTTTTAAAAATTAGCCATTTTATACGTAATGTGTAACATACCGGGAGGTAATTCCTCATTCTACTTCAGTCTTACATAGTTTTATCTGCACTGATACAATCCTGTTTGCCTAGTTTGTCGCAATTGTGCAAAGACTAGCTTTTTTTCATCCTTTTTCCAACATAGCTTTCCATAAAGAACTGTAACTTGCATAAAACTTGCTTTTTATGCAGTCTTTTAAAAAATATTTTGATGACCTAAAGTTCATCCCACTCTTTCTGTCCTCTCATTTTCCACTCATGGTGCACATAATGCTTTGCTTTTCAGTGGTACCTGAGCTCAGCTCAGAGCAAGCTAGCGCAGGACTGGAAGCAGTATAAATGTCATAGTGTGATACCACGCTTGGGGAAATGGCATCTGTTTCTCTTACCTAGATTGAAGGCTTTTAAAGCACTGTGAAAATGTTCCTGTGTACTGTGTAAGTGTATCAGACTTTGTTTTTAGACTTCTGGAGCACATGCAAAGTGACACTGATCATGTCTTCAAAATGTCACGCATTTTAAATGTTACGGGGGATTTTTTGCTCATGTGTTTTAACCTTTTTTTCTGAGTGCTGCACTCCCTTCAATGCCCATAACATTTCTTCTGATGGCTCAGTATGCTTTGACGCTAGGAGCAGGATTTGGGCATCTAAGGTTTAGGGTTTTTTGTAGGGTTTGGTTACGTTTTACATCAGAAGTAACTCAGAATTCAAGGAACCAAGGCTAGATACTTGTTGCAGGGGTAGAAGATGTTGCACTCTGTTTACCCAAGATTTTTTTTCAATACATTACAGAGTAAATTCTTACAGAAAATTAAAAATTACAAAAGCTGCTAGTTTTCAGTTACTTGAAGTTAAAAATAATATTTGGTTTGTGGTGTTTTTTTCCTTTAATAGTATTAGTCAGACTTTTCCTGATTAATGCAGGAAAGGCTTAAAATTGTCTCTTATCATTGGTTTAAACTGTTGAAACGGGGTGAAGATAGGGTTAAGATCAAGAGAATGCGCAGTATTTTCAGTATATGCAATAATTTGGGTAAAATGCACTACATTTTCACTGTGATTATCCTCCAAATAAATAAACTTAGAAAATACAGTAATCAAGTTGGCATTGAAAGAAACGCAAGTATCTTAAGCTATGAAAATACATGCACTCAAACAGCAAGTACTTATTAGTGTACACTGATAGTTGCAGTCAGTCATTAAACTTAGCCTTGCAGGAACCATCCAATATCATTATTTTTCCCCTGTAGCTTTTTTCTTTTATTTCAGAGCAGAGTTCAGGTACATTAGGATATGTCAGTCATTTTGAAAAAGCTTTTTCTTCCTTCTTTTTCTTTTTACTTGTTTTAAATACGGAGAAAGCACCTTGTTTTCTTGCTGAAGAAGAATGTTCAGTAATGGAGGGAACAAGTAGCCTTAATGTTAAACAGTAAATGCATTGTTCAAATATAGGCAAATAGCCTAGATTTCATATATATACACATACAAATATACACTTGTGTACATATATGCACATTTTACTTTATGAAAAGTTGGGGTTGCTTTATTTTCCATAAAGCTAATGTGTAAATGTAACCTTTGCAAAACATGGTGTTCTGTCTAAAAGATGTCAAGGCAGGAGTTACAGGTTGTTTCTGTGAAATCCAATCCCTTTCCTTAAAATACTATTTAAAACAAGTATGTGATATCTTTACTTGCAAAATACTTTTTCAAACTGCAGTGGAGATTTTAAGCCGTATATAGACTAGAGTAACAGTTTAAAATGATACCCAAAAATGTGTTTCACGTTCAGATACACATTTTTCACTGTCCTTAAGATTAAAATCTTCCTATAATGCCAATTACAATAGCATTATCACAGCACCATAATTTTACTTTATCACCGTTAAAGAATACTATTAGCAAGTGAAATTTGAGATATTTGGCCTTTGTGTCTTTTCTCTCCCATATAATGAACATAAATTTGCAAAACCTTTTAAAATCCTCATGCATGAAAGTCTTCCTATATACGGTGCGCCAACAGAGAGACTTGTCTGTGGTCAAAGAGGTTCCTTGACGCCTTTTGCCTGAAAGGAGTTCACTTTATTAATCACCTTGCATAAACTGAGATCTGCTTAACAAGAGCATCCTGAAAATACCTATTCAAAGTATGGGCTGAGTTGAGCTTTGGGAGGGGAAAGTGCAGAAGATCTGTGAAACGAACAGGCTTGTTCCCTGCTCTTGGAGAGGTTTTATTGTGTCCATTTCCATTAATACTCTGAGATGAACAGTTAGCTTTATGTCTCTGTAACCACAGAGGGTTCAGAGGAGTGTCCTGTACTCTATTGGGCTGCTCTCCACCTCCCTTTATTTTCCTCCAGTAGCAGGTAGCCTTCTCATAGCTCATGGGTTACCACTTTCTTCTGCCCCCTGGGGTTCCTCTGGGTTGCATGGGAGCTAGAACCTGAAAGCAATTAAATGTTCTCAGGCAGCGTTCTCCTCCTGTGCCCGCCCCTTACAAGCGCTCTCTGTTCATCCCTCCTCAGTGCTGCTTCTCTTGCAGAGAAGTTCACTATCAGAAACTTTTGCAATGGAAATCTAATGTTAATTGGCAGGGCCCGAAACTCACCCAGAATACATAACATATGCTAGTATTTAACATCTTTGAACCAGATGCTCAGCAAAACCAGAGATACGACATCCCTGGAGATAATCACATACCAGCCTCATGCAGCCTTCACTCTTCCTACTCTGAGTGACACCTCCACCCGAAAAAAAAATAATAGAGAGCTCCTGAGCACATACCACACATTGGCACATGATGAGAAAGCATGAGGCTGTGTCATCGCTAAGGCAAAAGTTGCTTTTAAGGTAGGCTTCTTGAACACTGGCTCCCTTTCCTTCCGCTATACTTGAGCCACTCCAGAGTTGCGAGATATTACTGTTACTTTTTCCTTTGTGCATGCCTTAAGGATTTCTCCTTGCATACTGTCTAGTGTTATCTATGTCCTGCCATGTTTTTACCATACAATTTTAAGGACCCGGTATATGCTTGATCATACTGCAAAACCAAAACAATTCAGCATGGTTATGCATGATTGAAAATCTTCTTTCTCTCAGTATGAACTGTAAGATCTACTGTGCTCCAGTTGACACAGCTTTCCCAAGTACAGAGTGCTGCTTGGGCATAACTTCATGGTACAGTTCTGTAGGATACATTTATATAAAGTGGGAAACATTTCTTCCATAAAATTGCTTATACACATGTAGTCTTGGCAGAAACATACTATATAGTGTTCTCCTAAAATATGGGAATTTCTCCTAAAATAAAGGAAAATACAGGAAGCAGACTTAATGTTGCAGGTTATAACTCATGTACCTGTTTATTTTCATGTGTTTGAATATAGGTATGTGCTCTGCTTTCACGGAGTTTCAAGACTGACATTTAATGCAATTCTGAATTTATAAAAGTTTTTGGAGAATGAATACTGAAGAAATGAAATTATCTTTCAACTGTAATATAAAATTGAAATAATAGCATGTTTTTAAACATGGCTGTACTTCCTGATCTCTAATTCGTATCAGTCTGTTTTCCCTATGCTGCTACAAACAGTTGTCTCCTACAAGTAACTATAATATAGCTAGGCAATTTTTTAATTATGTAAAGCTGTCTCGTGGCGGTGTTCTTTCTGCTTTTACTTTCTCAATCTACTGCTTTTCTTATGCAATATACAGCTTCTCTTCTTTCTCTGAAAAGGTCTTGGAGCTCCTCCCAGTCCTGGGGTAGCTAGGAGAGAAGTAGAAGGTAACATAAACATTTTTGTATTCTGGAAACAGATTTCTCATTTAATACTTGAGTAATATTATTGCCCTTTTGATACTAAAGGTGGTTTCATGAAGATATTTATTGTGTAGGATCTTTCTTACTTTATTTAAGATGGTTTTCAGACAGCCAGGTTTTCAGTGATGGTATGAATTGTTATAGAAGGCAGGCTTAATTTATGAAAAAATGAAGTGAAAACTTAGACTGAAGTAAGCAAGAAGAATGCTTTCAAGACTGGCTCTCAGAGGAAGCTGTAGCTGACTGATTGCTATAGTACATACTATACTTGTAACAAAATCGGGAATCTAGGAAGCCTGATTTGTCATTAAAGAACTACATATGTTCATATATTTTGGGGAGAGAAACTTCCATTTGAGTAATTTAGGCTATAAGTTAATATTTTGTCTCTTCCTAAAGAGCACACTGTAGTTATTCTGATACCTATACTATGTGACATACATCTATGAGAAGTATTTCTCTTGCATTACTGTAGTTGGAGTATGTGCATAGAGTGCTGAATAGCGTCCCATTTAAGCCATGCCAGCAGTCATGTTCTGGAGTTTCTTCCTATCCCCTCAGGAATGTATCTGTTTAGCAAATATAGGTATAGCAATAAAGTCCTAATATAGTGACAGTCAAGATGTTCTTCTATATACTACAATTACTTTTGGCTGTATTGCTGGTTCGTTTTTCTAAATTGGCAGAATCGCTATAGGCATGGACTAGTTCAGGTTGGAAAGGACCTCTGGTGGTTATCTAGTTCAACCTCCTGCTACAAGTAGGGTAAATTGGTGCCAGGATGCTCAGGGTACAAGTTGGTTTACTGAGAACCATACCCAGAAACCCATTCTAACCAGCTCTAAGAAAGCAGGGTTGTCTGACAACTGGAAGCGGATTTGATAAACTAAGTGTCTTATATACCACAGAGTATTCCTTCCAGTTATTGTAACTGACATGGTGATTTTACCTTCCTGGGAAATAGGCAACAGAAACACAAGCCAGAACCCTAAACCTCTTTGCCTGTTAGAAATCGTTTACGTGTCTGTGGTAAAGGTAATCTTTTCGTATCTTGCACTTCACAACTTGAATGTTGCATACAAGGTCATCGTTAACAGCAGCATGTAAATGGTTACGTTGGTGTTGTAATATATTTATCCCAGAAATGAAGAGAGGAGAGTCAGGAACTTTGGTATAGACCATGTAGGTAGCTGACCCATGTATAATTACACATGTACTCTTCTGATCGCATGATTTTTTGAATCAGCATGTTATATAAGTTCTTTTTGTTTTAAAGACTGCTGTTAGATTTTTAGCAGAATATACTACAAAAGGAAACAACTTCTTCTAGCACAATTGACA
This sequence comes from Nestor notabilis, assembly GCF_000696875.1. Lineage (NCBI taxonomy): Eukaryota > Metazoa > Chordata > Aves > Psittaciformes > Psittacidae > Nestor > Nestor notabilis. Next base: position 54,242 of record NW_009926763.1, read on the forward strand.
ACACAGGGTACCTGTCCTAGTGGGCGTCTTTAGCTTGCAACACGTAAGAGGTGATTTGACTTAATTTGTGATTAGAAGGGTCAAATTACTTCACATGTGCCACAGGTGAAGAGTGTGCTAGAGTAACAGCTTAGATGATGGATGGACTTAAATATGTAACAACTTTAAAAGAAACCACTAATGTATTTTTGCTTCCATCTCCATTAGTGATAATGTACCATTGCCGTATAATACGCATTTATCACTTATCTAACAAAGTAAATCTAATTTTTTTTTCCATGCTTCAAAGCACAAAAAAGTCCTGGAACGCAAAGAAAAGATAACTTAGGTAATACAGACGCATGCTTTCTGCTCATTATAATATAGAAATAAGTTGATTTTGAAATATGTTCTAAGTCAGCGTTCTAAGTCAGCAATCTCTGATCTGTTCCAGTTCGTAATCAGCCTCCACCTTCACCTGGAATTTCAAGCACAGGAACTGCTGGATATGGTACAACCAGACCGGTAGGTATTCTGTCTTGAAAAATTTTCCTCCTAAGTTTCTACAGTTTATTATGCTGGCAGTGGGGTTTTGTAAGTCATAACAGATGTAAGAAAACTGAAAAATTGACTAGTCCTTTTACACTTTATGTGAGTTAATTCCCTCAGCAATTCTTGTCTGTTGACTAAAAATACCCCAGAATACATATATAACGAACATGACTTTATTGTTTTGCACTCTATGCAGTCACACCATAGGCTTCCAAATAATACCTCATTTTATGTCCACTTTCAAATAACTGTAAAGTGGAAAGCTATTCTTTGTATTATATATTCCTGTTGACTAAATTGCTGATTTCATATGATAAAGTATTTTATCTTCTGTGCTGAAATGTATATTCTGATGGCAGTTAATGTGTCATATAGGCAGTTGATGTATTATATTGCTGATTAGTTGATGTGTAATGCAATTTTGTACCTTGTTTTAAAGATTAATTTTTATAAAGGTCTTAATGTAAAAAGCAGCAAAAGTTGTCTCTTTCTTAATCGGGGTGGGGGAGAAACAGAGGTAGGTGTGAAAATAAAGTTGCAGCTAACCGCAAGAGTTTAAGTTAGATCCATATAAATTTGTTTTATCAAAGGTATTAATGTCCTTTTCCACACTCTAAATGAGCAAGAGACAAAAGAACAATGTGAGCTGTGCAGGGATATCATAGATCTTGTAGAGCTTGAAAGAATTGCACCTTACTGGTATTACCATTTCTCCTGTACTCTTGTACAGTATTGAAACCACTGAAAACTACTGTTGAAAGCCACCACTGCAATCACTTTTTGCTGATTAATTTTTGCTCAGAGACTGATTCTCGCAGTGAACAGTTCTTGATCTTTGCACTTTTTTCTTGTTTTCCCAGAAATGTAAAATGCCCTCTTCTTTCCTTTTCTGTGGTGTTTTTTGGGCAGTATTTCATTTCAAGGATTTCAGGACCAGGGACAGTAGCCACGGCCAATTCGTGGTCCAGAGGATTTTTTGGGCTTCCTTTCTGTTTTTTTTCCTGTCCCTTTCTAATGTCTTTTTGTTTTTATTTTTTAAATATATATACATTTTGGTATTTAATCTAGCATCCTTCTGCCTACTTTCAGAACATTCAAAGAAATGACAAATTGCATCTTGTCAATTAAAGGGAAAACAGACATTTCAGAGGTTAGGTGGTTTAAAGCATGTAGAAAGTTGTTAAATGGACTGAGCCAAGCATAATGTATCAGATATTATACAATGTCTTCGAAGAAGAGTACGTACACTAGTAAAAGTAAGATCAAGGATGATACTTGTTTTTTAGTGGGGAAGTTTCATTGCTTATTTTTAAATCATGTTTGTGTAGAGACTTGTGCAATAGGGTGTGCTGTGAAAACCATTTCTAGAACTTGCACTGTTACTCAGATTTTGTTAGAATATATCAAGTACACAAAACTTTAGAGGAAACAAATCTTACAAACTGTCTTGTCTCATGTTTTTAATTTTTTTCCTGTATTCTAGCATTTTTATTTTAATGCTTTACATTCAGCTTTCAGGTGTGGTGTTTGTAATCCACATAGCTTCAGGTGTAATCTGGAAGAGGTTCCTATTTCTCTTTAAATACTGATGTAGACTTTTTAATTGTGTTTTATGAGAGCAATTCCATTCCCAGTGTAATAACTTCTATTCCAACAAGTTTGGGAAAACTCCAGCCTTCAGATGAGGCAGAATGTATGTTTCATTAGTACTGTTTGCTGGGGGAAAGAAGTAACTGCCTTGCAGTTTCAGAGGAAAGAACTAACCATGGTCTTTTATACGTATCTTAGACTTTCACTGTATAAAATTGATTGTAGCTGCTCTTTGCAAATAGCAGGCTATAATGATAGCTGAAAAGGTAGATCATGTTTACAGTCTGCATTGACTGGGTTATCAATGTGTCCTTAGATGATCTCCAAATAAAGTAGTTGCTGCTGTTGTTTTTATTGCTTACAACAATTCATGGACTTAGGTAAAACTACCTTATTAATACTATCAAAATGATAAGTGTTTCTAACGTTGTTACACAGGTAAGTATTTATATAAAGTTGAAGACTGTTGTAAAAATCCTTTGCTTTGAATTAACCCTCGTAATGTTTTGAGAATATATTCTTTGCTTTTATATGTGCATAAAAAATTAGTTCAGCAACTGTTATCAAAGAATCTATTTTTCACAGAGTCCTAATTACCCTGAGTCATTTAGAGATTCAAAGTAGAACTAATATACTTTCTTTTTGCCATTTATTATGTCAGACTATTCCACCTCGAGCTGGAGTTATTAGTGTACCACAAAGCCACGGCCGTCCCTCTGGGGGAAGACTGACACCCGAAACTCAGACCAAACCAGCTGAACCACCAAGGGGTAAGTTTACCTTAGAAGTTAAAATGAAGGTCACTATTCAGTTAAGAGGTACTGTCTCTGGTTTGAATGCTTTGTTTACAACAGATGTCTTCTTTCTTCATGATAAATTAAGATTCCCAAATGCAGTGAGAAGTTTGGCAGTTTCTGTTAATCATCCATATCTTTACTGTGAGGGTGGTGAGGCACTGGAATGGGTGGCCCAAGGAAGCTGTGAATGCTCCATCCTTGGTGGTGTTCAAGGCCAGGTTGAAGAGAGTCTTGGGTGACATGGTTTAGGGTGAGGTGTCCCTGCCCATGGCAGGGAGGTTGGAACTAGATGATCTTAAGGTCCTTTCCAACCCAAACCATTCTATGATTCTAAGTATTGTAAACCCTCATTAGGTAACAGGCAGCAGTCAGATGAGATCTAAACCCATAGATTTCATGCTATCACGAGAAACTTTGATCACATTGCTGTGGTTTGGTCTGAGCATACTGGTGTGTGCTGTCATGTGGGTTGATTACTGGACCATTCTCTGCACTGGTTGATCTGTAATCTTAGTATTTGGAATAGTGTTTAAGTTTGACTCTGAAAGACACTTCCAAAAATGTAATGTTTTTTAAAAAATTGTATTAATATCAAAATACGCATTTTATAATAATGACTTCCAAAATACTTTTAAATACAGCTGAAGTACATTTAAGACTGACATGGCTTCTGGTTCTCTATTTTGTATCTGTAGTAATAATTTTGAATAGTATGGTAATAAATTTCAGTCCTGAGCTTTTGATAACTTCTGATCTAGTTGCCATGAATACCTGCTGTTCTTGCAGCCCCTTCTTCTGCAGTTCTGTCTGGTTCTTCCACAGCCACATGTTCTCATTCATGCCATTCTAAGGATTGCTATTACAATTCTTTACAATAAAAACCACTGCAAATATATTTGCAGGCTCACCGTTGCTTCCTGAACCACTCAAGCCTCAGACTGCTGGACCTGCTCAGCCTACCACCACTCAGACACCTCCTGTGCTAAGGATGCAGGAGCCTATGATACCTGTGTCATCACAGCCGTCTCAGACAAGTGCCCCACAAAGTCTAGAACGCCCCCAACCACCACCTCGTAGCCGATCATCTCAAAGTTTGCCTTCTGAATCTGCTTCTTCGCAGCAGCAAGTAAGTAAAAAACCGTTGTATGTATGTTTCTTCATTATGTAAATTAACATAGCTTGCACAGAATGCTGTAGATTTGTGAGAAACTCCTGGAGCAAGCAAACAAACAAAAATAAAGGTCAAAAGATTGGATTCAAAGATCATCAGGCTCAAGCAGCATAATACTTAATTGCTTATTGTCCATGAATAACTATAATCTTAAACACTAAACGTCTAACTTAAGATTTCTTACAACTTATGGACAGTTTGTTCTTAAAATTATGTTGTCATTTGACAGCTTTGTATGGGAAAACATTCAATCTAAGAAATATAATTTTATAATGACACATGCATGACAAACTATATAGTAACTAGCTAATACAGGTTTTCATCATCGAGTGAGCTTTATAGATTGCATGATGTGGTGCTTTACGTGGATAATTCAGTGCAGGAAGATGATACTGATAGATACTTAATAGAAATACCTTTCTCCGCATTTCCCAGTGTCAATTAAAATATAGAAGCATATCAGAATAATCTGAAAATTGAACACAGTTGCATTACTATTCTGTTCTGTGAGACCATTCAGAGCGTTACTTAAAAAAAACAGAACAAAACAAAACAAGAAACTCATACTTTTTCCTAGAAAAAGCCATATATTTTTACTACTGCTTAAAAAATTCAGAAGTAGGTTTTTGGCGTTGTTTATATATACATAAGGCTAAGCTTCTTCACTAAAGACCAGTGCTGTTAGCTTTCCAGTGCCAGGTGCTAGCTCAGATAATATGCTACTTGAATAAAAGCACAAATTTTTTGAAGCAGATTGATTTATGCCCACTTCTGCCCATAAGGAGAATTGTGGTTTTGTTTTCAGATGTTTGGGGGTTTGTTTTATTTTATTTATTTTAAAAACCTACTCAGCTATGGATATTTACAACTACATAGGCTTTAATCAGTATTTTAGATTTTACTTTATATCTGAAGCCCACTTTCACTGAAGAAGTTAGTTAATGCCTATTTTGTACAGACAAATTCATTCCTCAGCAAATTGATTTTGAATTCTAGTTGAAAAATCTTTAAAAGCTCTTCCTTTCTTTATGCTGAACCACTCTCTGCCTGTTAATTTTTTTTTCATTTTGGAAACTTAGGCCAAAAAACAGAGGATATTTTTTAATATACAGGTAGAATATTAGGACTTTCTGTAGTTTGTTGGAAAGTATGAAGTGTTGCCAGCAGAGAATATATGTGGATGCATAAGGTATTTGAGAATGTGACAATTTTGTGAATAGAAACAGATTGCATTGTATCATTTTTGAAAGCCTCACACCTTCTAAATACAGTTTTACCATTAATTATTTTGTGAAAGGGGTGCAAGCAGTTCTTTCAAAACTACTATGAAGATTAAATTTATCTGTATGTACACACAGCAATCAAAACTAGGCTTAAGAACACTGTAAACAGGTGTTTGAGCTGTGTAATGCTGTGGCTATATTGCTAACAATATCCAAACCAGATAGTTTAAGACTAGCACAGAGAGCTGTAATTTTCTCTGCAATCAGATTTCTTTGATGAACACCGGCTGTGCAATCACAGGGAATGCCCACTTTGAGCTTCATTTATTGTCTCTGGCTTAGGGGTTTGTTTTGGGGTGGTTTTCCTTCTCTTTTTTTCTTTTTTTCTTTTTTTTTGTTAAATAATGTTTATTTTCTTGATCATCATTTGTAAATATAAAGTTTTCTGAGAAAAGATCTTTAAATAAACACAGAGTCTTTTGAGAGGTAGTGGATTCCAAGCCCATACTTTGATTCAAAATTTGAATGTGATATTTAATAACCTAAATCTCTCCTTATAAAAATAATTGCTTGCATACGGTGTCAATATTTAGGACTCTATATTATCAAGTAGTACATTAAAAAAGAAAAATAGTTATTGTAAAATAGATTTTATTTATTGTAAATTAAGGAGATTTGGGGGTTTTATTTTAAATTGAGTATTGTAAATTAAGGAGATTTTAGGGGTTTATTCAATGAGAAATCTTACCTCTTTTTCAGCTTGAAAAACTGTTACTATAGATGAGTGATTATACCAACACAGTTTTCAGAATGAGGGCTACAATGCTTTTCATGTTAATGGATGGCTAGAGTTAGACAATCAAGAGTCAAGTTCTTATCATTAGTCTTCATAAAATACCACTATGAAGGTCTGTGTGGAAATAATGTTAGATTTGGCTTGAGCTGGGTTTTTTTGATTCTTAATGGTAGAGCTTATAAGTCTTACAGTAGAATACAACAGAAATTTAAAATCTAGTATAGTGTGTAATACATTTTTTTTGTTTGTATTCATATCTCAAAAAATGGCTTTGTGAAAACTTAAAAGTATTTTTAACTTGAGGTTGCTTTGTTACTTGGATTTTCTTCCTAATATTCTTTCCTTTGATGTCTGTTTCTCTTTCACAAGCAGGAGCAACCATCAGGGTAACAGGTATCTGACTATTTACCAATCTTGTATGTGGTCTCCATCTATTCAAGCAGAAAAGATGTATGAATCTTGTTTTCATACATCTGTGGTTTCATCCATGTAAAAAATCACCTGTCCACATTAATGAATTGACTGTCATACCATAGTATGCTTTTTCCTTTCATAATGCAATTCAAATTGATACTGTTAACTGTATTTATTAGTGCCATCACAAGTATTTTGCTTCATCTTTTATGAAACAACTGGAACCTCACGTATGTTGCTTAGTCACTGCCAAATCTCCTGGTCTCAGTCTATTTGGAAAAAAATGAGTAGGTGTTGAAGTTAACATTTCTCTTTAATACAAATAAATCCTGATGCAATTGCAGTGCCAAAGTCTTTTTCAAAATAAACCCCATATTTTGCATATCTCAAAGAACAGAGAACTTCCTATTACCCAAAGTAAAATATACTGTCTGCTACAATTTTTAAAGTATTTGGTTCCAGAATTATTCAGAGCAGTTTTTTACTTAAAATAAAGAGCAATTGGGTTTAATAGTTTATTTGGGGTCTTGTACTTTTCGATCACATAATTAAGAACAGAGGACTTAACCAGCTGATGCCAAGCTGCATTTGATTTATATTATTTCTACAGTTCAATTTTTCACACTTTCCCCTCAGTTACTTGATGCCTTTGTTTTAACATTACTTTCTGAAACACATACTACATACATACAAAAATCCCAATACTGAACTACTCTATGGTTTGGTAACATTAGGCCTCATCTATTTTAGAAGCTCTCTGATGTAGCAGTACCAGGGATGCATGTAACCAATACTGTTGTTTCAAAAGAACCACCACCAGAGCAAATGCATTGTTGCCAACATACTTCTTTTCTCCTGCCAACCAATTCAAGCTGCAACTGCAATTTTTTAAAAGAAATTGCTATGCTGGATATATTGGGGAAAACGTACAATATTTTATTATTCCCAAGAGTCTCTAAAGCCTGTAAACTAATTTTGCATAGCAGCCTAGGCAGAGGATAGGTGGAGACATGCTTCTAACTGTTCACAACAAATGCAGTCAAAACAAGATGTTTAAAGATTAAAGTTAGGCTGTAACAGTATTGTATTTTAGTTGATAGTTTTAGCTAGCATCCTAGTTCAACAAAATATTAGTTAACAGAATTTTCATGCTAAATATCCAAACTATTTGGGTATATTAAGGTGATGTGTTAAAACGACAAGTTTGTGAAATTTGACTTCTCAGAAGCTGTGTTAACTTAAGCCTAATTCTTTGCATTCATTAAATAAGGGGAAGCTCCAAACTCTGTTCTGTCAGTGTGGTGACTTGAACAAAGGTAGATATTGTACCATTTTGGACAATTGTTACAAGGTATTAAAGTTGCATTGTTGTTTGAATAAATTTATAAAAATGGGAATATTTTGTTTTAAAAGATGAGAAGTTTTCTGGAGAAAACTCTCTTCTCCATTTGGTATTATTCTAAACAATGATAACTTGCCATTTTAAAATACTACAAACTGATGATCGTACCTTCGCATGTCAAGATGCACTGGAGATGCCTACAGAGGCATATGTCTACATAGGAATGTTTGAAGTGCATATACTAATAACACTAATTTTTCCTTTCATTGTGATGCTTAAGTATTGCTTGTAACATCAGTGTTATAAACTCTCAAACAATGAAACCTAGAGCTTTTTATTTCATATTTGTGCTCAGTTATCACTTGTTTAGAATATAATATAATTTCGTAAGTTTCTTAAACTTTTTATTATGCAATGTCCACTGGTGCTTTTGGCTAGGATTCTGACTTGCATGAAGTAGATTCAAGCTGCATCAACCAACACAGGGGAAAATTGTGTTTAACAACTAGTAGGCTTTTCTTCAGAGAAGGGGTTATGGGTTATTGTTTTCCAGAAAAGAAGCAATCATTATACTACAAGTGCATTGTGCAAGTTACAACAAAATTGTATTGTAGTTTCTGTTAAAGCCCAAGAGCTTCTTTTCTTCTCATAGAAGAGTGAGAAATGGGGAGTTAGTAATAATCTCAAGACAGACATACACATGATTACTAAACACCTTGTTTTCTTTCCAGATTAAAACAAATGGAGCATACGGCACTAAACTTGAAACACAGTTAAACAGTGACCCTTTTGAAGATTTGTCATTTAAGCTGCTTGTGTCAAAGATGCAGACATCTGTTCGAACATCACCTGTTCCAACTTTGAACCAAAAGGAGTTGATACAGTTGCCTTCAGCAACACAAAGAAATGCTGATATTTTGAATACTTTAAATTGCATGCCAGCAATGCCTCCTATGCCAACCTTTAAGACATCACAGGAACATAAGCGCAGCTCTCCAAATCCATTTATTACTGGACTGAACTGCACAAATCCATTCACTGAAAGAACTCCTAATACTGGAAATCCATTTAGAACAGGAACACAAGAATCTGAAATAACTTCACATTTACTAGAAGGACGTGCCACTTGCAATCCTTTCCCTTCTCTAAATCCTCCCAGTTGTAATACAAGCAAGCCAGTATTTTCTGCGGATGCATCTGAAAACACTTTTTGCTTGCTAGGTAAATCTGTCATGGTAAAAACTGTACAGCCAAAAGGATGGGTAACATTTGATGATGATGATGATAATTTCAACATAAAGCTAAAGCCATCTAGAAGTGTTCCAGATATTAAGCAAATCAGTTCCAGGAAGTCAGCTGGATCTCCAGATTTGCTGGGCACTCAACAAAATACTTTTCTTGGTTCAGACTTTAACTTTGATAATGACTGGAATAAAAGTTCGACTGATTGTTTCTATACAATGCCAGCAAGAAGACCACCTGCACCTCCCATACCATCAAGAGTAACCAGCAACAGATCCCCCGCAGATCCTTTCACTTCCTTGGCACCTAAGGTGTCACCAACACAAGATTTTACAGAAAGATAGATGTTCAAATATATAAGAGGTTATATTTGTTGCTACGTTTATCCAGTAGAATAATTGGGCATTTGAGATTATTCTGTGTGCAATAATTATGTCAAATGCACTGAAGCGTAACTCTGCTCGTAAACAGCCACTATTGTTTATGTATAAATTTTGAATATGTATATATGGTAGAGCACAAAACATTGTCTGAAATGTATTAAAATCCCAATATAATAGTATTTGAATAGACAGAGAAAAGAGGGATGAGCTACTAATCTCATTAAAATATAGCAATCTTGAAAATAGTTTTTGCTTAGGGAGCCCTCCCGTTTCTGTTCCTCTTTGTGGAATTTCTAAGAAAGAGGCTCCTTGCTGGTAGCCTCCCCATTCCATTTTTACTGTTTTGTTAATTGATATTTATAAGTATTTACCAAAGAGCTGCCAAAGTTTATTGAGATTTGAATGTTGACAAGTATTGTTTAGAAGTTGTTTAATTTATAACAGAGGCTATGGATATTTGTAAGGCATATATTTGAATGTGAGGCACAACAAAAATAGTTTAATTTCAAACAAAACTTTGCGTATTAATATATTCAATATTTGACTTTAATTTTCTGTGTCAGTATATTTCAGCTATTAAATCTTACTGTGACATATACTCACTAGCATTACTCCAGAATAATTGTTCCATATCATCCATTTATTCATTACTATTTTAGAGATGCTCCCCCCCAAAAAAATTGGAAACAACTGATGTAAGAAGTTTTCCCTCATCCTCTGGGAAAAAAAATCCCTTTGGGTTTTGAGAAACAAAGTAGTCTTTATCAGTTGCAGACAACATATTGGAGTTGGCTTGTCCTGCTCTCATCTTCTGCACATTTGAAGGGTCCTATAGAAAGCCCTGAGTGAAGGAATCGGCAGCCATGTTGTAACAGCAGAGGAGGAGATGGTCATCTTCTGTGCTGGGGCTCTCTGCTCAGCATCCTCCCCATCTGCAAGACTGACTGCTGTGTTTGTAAAATCGTACGTTCAAAGAAAACAAGGAGAACAGTGGTTCTCTGAACAATATCATTCCACCACTTCTGCAGTTAAAACTGAATGAGTGACTCTTCCTCACCCAGAGACAGGGACCATTGTCAGTGTGGTGCTGCTTTGAGGCTAGTGAAGGCTTAGTCACCTTTCTACATGCTATGCTATAAAAACACAACTCTTCATGCTTTTATGATTTTCTAAAGCGCAGATGAGATTACATAAAATATGGCATGTTGTTGTCCTGAGGCAATTTAAAATAACCGATTTCCTTAGCTCCATTTATGTATGCTATAAAAAACCCTGCAGTTCTCCTTGCAGCTCGTAGTGTCTTAGGACAGAACTTGTATACACAGCTGCCTACTTTCATTCAAAGCTGTATGTGTCACGCTGTTGTCATCTTTTGGGGGACTGCAAATATATCCCTACACATCTTGGCTTAATTGCGAACAAACTGTACTGGTTCTGCAAAACCAGGGACCGAAACACAACATACTAGTGTTATATTTATAGTAGCAAAACACAGAGTGTCAGTACTTTTTTAAAAATTCTCAAAATGCTATCAAAAGGTTATTTATAAAATAATCCACTCTTCCTTTAAACAGTGTATGGTTGGCCATGAGCTGCAGTTGGGTAAAGGATAGTTTTATATTGTGCTTTGTATCTGTTCAGGCCATTAAACAGCACTTGTACATTTTACACAGCAGTGGTATTATACTCTTTGTGTGCTTCAGTACGTGAATTCCCTTGTTTTAAACTGTTGCTATAAACATCTGTGTGATTGGTGTTTTGGTATATTCTTACGTTATTAGCAAAACAATTTTTTGGGGAAACCTTTTCCTAGTGGGAGTTAACGTGATAAATATGTTCTTTGTTGAGTATTTAATTACAGCGATTACAAACTACTGGCTGAACTGTACCTGGTATACAGCACCTCTACACTTCACAGGATTATGGAGACTGACACCGACGTACTGCAAACATCACCAGAAATCTCCAGAAATATAGTGTGTGTATATACATAGCTAACCACTGTAACGTGTATTAACGACAATAATTACTAGCAGGAGTTCTGAAGATAATAAGAATTAAAATTAGAGACGCTCCACACGTTTCCATGGGTTCTGTGTTCCCTGTGGTAAATCACTACTCAGTGTAACCGCTTCTCCCTTGTGGCACGCAGCAACCACGGCTGGCCCCGTCCCGGAGCTGCTGCCCTATAGCGCAGCACCAGCCCCATATACCGGCCCGTAT
>NW_009926764.1:0-271 GCF_000696875.1 Nestor notabilis
TGCCTCAAGCAAACCACCCGCCCGCGCAGCTGGTGCCTCAGGCTGGTCTGTAATCCATATCCTTTCCCCGAGGGACACCGCACCCCTCCACCGGGATACCCCCCACCGGGACCCTCTTTCGCACCCCGTCTGGGTTCTTCATCCCGGGGACTCACTGCTCATGCACATGGTGATGCCACAAAGCCCGCGGGGTCCCCGGTGCCTCTGTGCTGTCCCGATCCCCGCCTCAGGAAGTGGGATGTGGGGGTCTGCAGAAGTGGGACAGGCAGGG
>NW_009926764.1:281-36695 GCF_000696875.1 Nestor notabilis
CTGACTTCATTTGGGGGACACACACACTGAGGTCCCTTCGCTGCACCAGTCTTGTCCCACTGTCTCATGTGGGAGCGAGAGGGACGGGGTGGCAGGACAAGGTGCTTGGCCTCAGCATCGCGCTGGGGTTGCAGGGTGCTGAGCCGCAGCCCTCCAGGACCCGCAGAGGGGAGAACCCCTCAGCTTCACTTATCTCCTGGTGGGGTGACGGGGAGCAAAGTTTAAGGACAACCTCCTATTTATTTTAGTCACAGTGGGGAATTTCAGACAGGCGCTGACCCTCACGCTGTTTATATAAGAGAGCAGCTCGGAGCTTGTGTGTGCCTTCTCCTCGCAGAGAAATGTAATGGGCTGGAGTTGCTTTGGAGAAGGCACATGCCTCGGGTCCCAAAAACTCCCCTTTGCTTTTGTTCTTTTGCAACTTGCAGGCACGGAAGGGAGAGAAGAGTCAAACCTCTAAATCTCTCCCCCTCCCCTGTACCCGTTACCTGGTTTATTAATGTTAAATAAGGAAGAGCAGTGCGCTCCTCTGAGCTGTGACATGCAGCAAATTGAATTTTACCCGAAATGCTTGTGTGCAAGCAGAGAGTTGTCAGTCTGTCTTGATAATCTTCACAAAGTGAGCTTTTAGCCTTGCTCTGCACATCAGCTCCGTAGCATTGACATGGTGCAGATAATTCGTGCTTTTACCTGTCCCCGGTACCTGCCTGCAGTTTGCTGCCTACATCCTGCCGCTGCTATTAAAAGCATTATTTATTAATATGGTTATTATTGATCTCACTTCAGTTAACCAGAGCAACCCGTGTGCGGCTGAGCTCACTGTTCTCCTCAGCAACACCCCCAAGTTGAGTGTTGTTGGGAGGAAGAATTGCACAATCCTTCCCTGAATGCTGCTTTGGATTGTTATTAGGAAAAATAATCAAAGGGAAACCTCACAATATTTAAGGCCTTGGGGCTCCTCTTGTTGGAACTAGGTTTATGTGAGCTATTGACCTGTGCAGAGAGATTTCCACTTGGCACCTCTGTGAGGGGGGAAGCGGGCTGATAGACGCGTGCCGATGGGAGAGAGATGTAAACAAGTAGTTCACCTCCTCAGCAACGCTTTAGTTATGTAGATATTAAATGTAAATGATGGTTCCATAACAAGAAAGTGATAAAGCCAGTCCTGGAGGGGTTTGGAAAGGACACTGTGTTCTGTTGGAGCTGAGAGGGCGTCAGGATGGATCTCTTCCCTTAAAGCAGGTTATCCTGTTTCAAAACTTTGGGGGCAGGTGAGAGGGAGAAGCCTTCTCCTTCAGCTTTTTTGGTGGCATCCCACTCTCCTACATGTGCTCTGGGTTTGACATCCCCAAAGCTGATACAGCTGCAAAATGAACTGGCAGCAGGAGGAGAATGAAGCGGCATCAGCACGGAGCGAAGGAGGTTGTGTGGAAGAGAGTTCAGGTGTGCTCATGCTGCTGTAGGATGAGGCTCTGCTTTGATTTTGCCTTTCAGCATCACCTCAGAATTCACAGGAGAGTGAGTTCCTTTACAAAACTTACCCATCTGACATAACATTAGGTGGAAATTGTCATGGTAGGTTAATAGTGAAGCCAAAATCTAATGTAATTCCATCAGCCCTGTGTTGTAGTGTTCTTGATGTCAGTGCTGTTTTGGTTGTAGCAGAACAAAGCTCATGATGTATCGCAGCAATAGGGACTCCTATTCCTAGCAAAAATAGCTCCTTGCTGGGATATTTCCCCCCTTTCTCCTGGTTTCCAGAAGTCTCACATGTCACAGGGAGAATAATCCTTTGGTGTTCACTTCTGAGTTTCTTGGTGAGAGCGCCCGTGTAGCTGGTGGTTGTGATTTCTGAAGCTGCTTAATGAAGCTGTGCTGAGCAACCTCAGGGCGAGGAGATGTGTGTCTTGCTCAGGAGCTGGTGCTGCGTCTGGGTGGTGGGTGGCTCATGTCAGACCATAGGCAACCGGAGGTCAGGCAGCTCAGGAGCAAGCCACTGCTGTGGGACTGGGACTTGGAAAGCGGCTACATGGGGTGACTTGAGGAATGGGTGGTGTGATAAGGGCTGAGGTTCCCCAGGAGCCTGTCCCAAGGGAAGAGTAACTCGAAAGAGAAGATGGCAACACAAAGGTGGTTTCTGGCCAGTCATGCAGTTTTGGTGACTCTTCCTGCCCACTCAGAAGCATAAATCCATAAACCACAATAATGAACTTTACGTTTCCATTAAAATCTTCCTCTGTTACAAAAGGAAGAATGTGAAGTCCCCTAAAATCTGACTCTAAAGCCGGTACCTTCCTTTGATGGTGCTTTTTCTTGCTGGGAGACTTTTTTGCTTTCTTCAGGGTTTATTCTGGGGAGAGGGGGTGAAGGTTTTGCTCCATGTCCTCTGATGTCCATGTCATTCCTCTGCCTGTGCTCACCAAGTGTTTCCCAGTCTGGGAGTTCATCTCTGTGCATCTTCTCTGCTGTGTTTCAGCTCCAAAACTTATGCATGTTTCCCCCTGCCACCACATAGAAAGACTTCACCCCTGAATCCCCGGGCTGCAAACAGAGCTGTCTGTCTATCCAGCAGGCCTTGAAAAGCAAGGGTGTCCTGTCCCATCCTGCAGGTTCAGGGTCCAGTTCCCATCAGGTCCCTGTCGGTTCTCAGGGATGATCCCATGGGATGCTCCTGGCAGAGGCAGGGATCTTCATCCCACCTCAGTCCATCTACGTCAGCATCCAAAACCCCAAATGCAGTTTGGGGATTGCTGTGGAGTACATCTCACGTGGGGCTCCTGGCAAATGCTCATCAATCCAGATCTCCTGAACCACGAAAGCTGCTCGCCCGCTCCGAATATTTGTCGGCAGCAGAGATAGCCCAGACCTGTGGCCTGGAGCAGGTGGAAATCCTCCACGGCGGGGTCAAAAGCATGGTTTGGTTCTGCAGCTTAAGCAGGGGGGGTTACTGCCAGGCTTAGAAATGGCTAAAAAAAGCCATTGCCTGGTTCTCGGGGGGACAGGTGGGGCTGGGATCAGCTTTCGGAGCAGGGAGCCTGCCCAGCCAGAGGCACGCATCCGTGCATCGGAAGGAGAACCACGGAGAGGGCAGATGTAGTAGATGCACGTTTGGGTTTTTAATAGCTGCGTTTGGGAATGTTAAGAACAAGCAGGGAAAAATCCTGCCCCACCCCCTTCATTTGCGTGGGTTTTGTATTAATAAACCCAAGAAACTTTGGAATTCTCAAACAGCAGAAAGCAAAAGATGTGCAAGGAGCTGATTTTCAGGTGTAGGAGCAATAATCAAAGAGTCGTGTCCATGGAAGTTTAATCAAAGGAGCAGGAAGCATTCAGACTGGGTCTGATTGTCACGGTTGGCTTTTGTTGAGCTGTTTGCTGTGTAGTGTCATTCTTCAGCTTTCTGAAGTGACAGCGCCCACACAGGAGTCCCCTTCCAAGCCTCCAGGGTTACCTCCAAACCCAACTTCAACCTGAAACCCCCTTATAGGTGAGAGTTTAGAGCAAATAAGCAACATGAATATAGCTCTTATGGCACGGGCAGTGATTAAAATTGAGTTTTCAGTGTTAAGTTGTATTGTATCTCTTAAGAAGCTGTATAATTGGAAGCAAACTTATTTTTTCAGTCCTGGATCTCCTACATGGGTTTATTTATAGAGGTCTGTGGGTGGGACTTTGTGTACTCTGAGCACGTTGGGTGGTATAGAGCCAGATTTTGGGTTTTGCCATCCTCCGAGGTCCTTTCCTGGCTCTTGCCAAGCGCCGCTGTTAACTGATGGCTCTGCAGAAACACAGAGCTCTGCCTGTATCCAAATGGATGTTGTCTGTAATATATTCATTTTGCTGTTGCTAACATGTTGATCAAGGAGGTGTTGAGTCACCTTTTATCAATCCCTGGGTGTCCCTGTGTCTTGGGGGGGATTCGGATGCAGCTCCTGGTCCTTGTTGGTTCACGTCTGTGTAACGCAGCGATGGGCTGGGGTAGCCATCAGCAGCTCCACCATCCTTGTGCCTTGCTGCAAGGGTTTTACTGTACTATGGGCTATAAACTGGGACTGCTTTCCTTCACGGCACCAAGCATCATTTTTGCAGCATGGCCTTTGATAAGGCTCAAGCAACTTTGCTGGTTATTTTGTGATTCATAAAACCATGTAGTGATTCATTATAGGTTGAGTTCTCTGTGCCTTAGTCAGAAAAAAACCCTCCGCTGATTTATTTTCTCAAGTGGCTACAGAGCTGGTTGGTGCCAGCTGATTTCTGTGGGACTTGGCTCTGTTCTCGTCTTTGGGTAGAGTCTCTGCATGCATCAAATCTGGGGTTTATTTAAATCATTTTTAGTTTCTCAAGTGCTTCTTGCAGCACTTGCTGTTGCCTTTATAAGCGCTTCAGGGCAGACCTAACATCCAGAATAACATCCTGTGTGTTATTTCCAAACATTCCTCGGTTTAGGTGTCTATACACTTGGATGATGAAAAAATGCACTTCATGCAACATGGTGTATCTGCTCCGTCTGTAACACTCTGGTCTTCACTCCTTCTCCCTGTTCTTTGTACTGGGCTAGGCTGTTTGCTTGGCAGTGTTATAAGTTGTTCTCTGACATGAGGCTTGCAGTTCTCTTCATTCCTTATTGCACGATTGATGTGTTCTGGCTCCCGTGTCTGTGGGAGCATTGCAATTTGTGATCTGGGGGGTTTACGCTGAAGCGTGTGGAGATGTGGGTATAAGCGATGGGGTCTGGACTCTCCGCCAGTTTGACAAACTTCATTTGATCGCTCTATAAATAAGCATGTATCAGATTTGAGGAGCTTTATCAGAAAGCCTTTGCTTTTAATCTGTTCTTATTCAGGCTGTCTCCTGACAAGTGCAATGGGGAGGGTTTGACCGAATCATCATTTGTCATCCCCGAATATAAATATTGCAGTTAAAATATTTAGCTTGCTGTGGAAAAACCCGCTAGAGAAGAGATGTATTTCTGGCCTCATCCTGGGAGCTGCTCAGCATCCACGACGCCCACTGAATCTGGTGAGAGGCGCAGGTGCTGTGCACCCAGCAGCATCTCCCACTGAATGACAAGCAATTAGGAAACATAAGGAAGAAAAGTCTTGTAAATTGTTACTCGGCTAAAAATATGTTGTCCACATGTGGTGTAGCTCCTTCCATTTCAGTGTTCTGTGTTGGCTCAGTACATCTCATCAACAGTTTAGTCCGGGGCTTCGTATTTAAGACCAACAGAAGATATCTTTGTTGGCTTGTCGTGGTCCCTGCACCCCTGGCACGGCCCAAACCCATCATCTCTGACCTCTGTATTGCACCCTGAATCCCTTAAGTGCTGCTCATAGCTTGTACCTCTGTGAAATGGCTTTTATTCCTGACTTCTAACCAGATTCAGGAGTGTGGATCTGTGTTGGAAATCCCTGTCCTATGGCAAAGCTGCTGGAGCCTGTGGTATTTAAGACAAATGTCAGTGTGGGCAGGTTGCTCAGAGCAAGGTGTTAAGCTCTGTGCAGACTCAAATAGGCATTAGTTGGTGCTTGGCTCCTGGTTCCAAAATGACTTTCACAACAGGAAAAAAAAGGGGGATGCAGAGCTAATGACAAAAATACTTTCAAAGAGGATGAGGTTTTGCTGTAGATCTTTGCAGCAGGGACTGATGGTGTGGGTAATACCTGTATGTGCTCAGAAGTGTGAGTGTAGAGAAACCATAAAACCAGATACGATGCTGGTGAAATTGTCTGATGAAATGGAGTTGATTCATAATAAGAATAAAAAGGTCCATCTGAGCAGGGAGCATGAAGTAAATCAGAAGGATAAGTAACGACAATAAAATTAGATCTTTGACTTTAATGAAGTGTAATATTCAGTAAATAGAATCATGGTGAACCCCTCCTCACCCCCAGTTCTGATCTTTCCCTTATGCTGGTGAGACCAACCTTGTACTGGAGCTCCAGATACCCCATTCATCTCTGGCCCTGCTGATCTGGTGTTTGAATTCCAAGCTGAGTGTGCAGCTGTTCAGAGTTTTAGGGGTTTATCTTAGTGTTGTCCCAAGTCAGGATTGCAGCAGTTATTTCCAAGCAGGTTTAATTCACATATGTGCTTAGAAGAATTTTGCCCACCTTGTTCTTCCTCTCTCTTTTGTTGCTACAAAAGCCAATGGATTCGGACGTTAGCTCTCTGCATCCACGTATCCAAATTTACTATACGTATCGTTTCACTGGAGACAGATACTACAATTATTTTAGGATGTCTTTGGCTAAGGTAGGGAAATCATTAAAAAAGATACAGTGCTGGTGCCCAAGAATGGAAATATGGAATTGTCTGATGGCGTAAGGTTGACTGGTTTTCCTTTTGTGACTTTTTAAATTGCCCTGAACTGGATATTCCCCTCCAGTGAGAAACTGAGATGTTAACCTGTTGCATCAGATTTTACTAAAGATTACTTGTAATCTCTGTGAAACAGCTACAATTTACTTTGTTATTTTCAGGCTGTGATTTATCAGCCTTCAGAGCCATTAATTTGCTACTTTTCCAGGCATTTACGAGATGTATCCCAGACTCCACTTTGTAAAGTTTTCCCAATTGCCTTCACTTTTCTCACCTCTCAAATCTGGTGGGAACCAATAAATACAGTTGCAATTTGCAGTTTGTTTACAAGTTTGGTTTATGTATTGAGTCCATATGTATTTTTTCCAGCATGCCTAGATGGCAAATCCTTTAGGAACATAAACCAGTATATCACATGAGTTGAGCTGCGCTGATTAATGGGGGCAGAAGACCTATATAGCTAATCTCTTCTTTATGTTATAGATGAATTTTATGCGCTGTAACCCCAAGCTGGATATAGATATTTTTCTCCGTTTTCATACATTTGTTTCTAAGGTGCTTTACTATATTTTGGTGAGGTTTTTTGAAATACAAAAGTTGTTTTAGATCTATTCTAGTTGAGTTTAAGTTTACCTTTTCCTTGGCTTTTGTTACTTGGTTTTGTGGTTCTCGCTGGCTCCCATGGGGCCAGGCAGCAGCAGCATCTACCTGGGCTTACTCGGAAGCAAAATCTCAGCTTTATCTGCCACGATCTGAATGACATGTTTGGAGTAACTGTTAGAGCAACCAGGATGACATTAGTTTGCAATGAATGGACTCGGAATCACGTTTTTCTCTGCGTGTTGTTGTTTTGTTTTTAAGTTGCTTCTGCAGACAAGAAGCATTGAGCTGCCTCCTTACAGAGCTCCGATTAGTTTTCCACTGCATGATGCACGTAGCTTGTGGTCTGCCCTTTCCTTACCCTGGTGTGAATAAGGAGGAGTCCCAGGGGTACAGCCTTGGCTCCGTGGACTGCACACCCAAAGACGTGCAGGTGTGTTTTACTGTATTCACACATCAGACTGAAATCAACCTGGTTGGGCATCCAACCCGTGCAACAGCAACCTTTGCCACCAGCATTAAAACTCATGCAAGAAATATGCTACCTCTATTTACGCAGATGTTTTAAGAGAATTTGAGGTCAGATTTTTCCCTTAATTCTTAAGGTAGCATCTGGTGTTTGTGTTCAATCCCTTAATCCAGCTGCCGAAGCAGCCTTGTGATTTTAAGTAAGATACACTTTAAACTGAATATTTAGCCTGGATAGGAGGAAAGTTATTATGTGATCTCCCCTAATAGTTAATTCTAAGATAACTTGGACCGACTTCAGATCATCAGGGTATGCACTGTATTTCTAAACCAGCAATTAGGAGTCATCAGCCTGCATAGAGACAAACTGGAAGTGAATTAGAGGCTGATGAGCTCTGTGCCGGGCTTCCAGGGCTGTTTCCAACCTCCTGCCGCAGGGAAATATCAGAGCGGTCACTCCAGAGCTGGCTGGCCAGGAGGAGGAGGGGAGCTTTGACAAGATACAGCTGTAAAAGACAATTTTCCTCTTTCTTTCCCTTAATAAAAATCTGTTCTGAGCACTGTACCAGGCAGACTAGTTTGGCAATGGATTAAATGTGCAGCTTCAAGATCTAATTTTGCCCATTTCAATTGACAGATGGAAATTGTTGTGCTCTCACAATGGTACTAGTATCTTGCAATTCTGCTCAGAAGCAGTGCCTCCAAAAACCACCCGGAGAAATAAGATGACTTTGTATGTGTGTACTATTTGTGATCGTGGTTCCTTCAGAGGGTGAATTCAAGCTGTGTGACTGCTCCTGGCCCCTTTCCTCCATCCTCATGGTGCAAAGTAAGAAGAGGATTTGCCTCAATGTTTAGTATTTGGTAGATCTTGCTGCAGAACGTAAACCACAAGTTATCGTATGGGATGTTTGGGCCATCTGTCCTGTTCCACAGTGCTGGAGAATCACATTCACTGGGATGTTGGACGAATGTTACAAACAGGGATGTTTTCAGGGAGAGCATCCCCTGGAATCCTCATGAAGCTTGGTGTACCCAAACTCTTTGATCTCCGTTGCTCTCCTCTCCACCCATGCCTTTTGGTTTGATGTTCCTGTTACTCAGTTAAACCCTCTGACACTTGGGATGGGAACGCAGGTATTTGCATAGAGATCTGCTCCTGTCTCAGAGGAGCTCCAGCCCAGGCTGCTTCTTGATGTGGTTAAGGAGAGAAAGCATGAACTGACACCTCCTTCACTGGGGATGACAGAGAGCGGAAAGGATGAAGAGCTCCCCAGGAGCCAAAGCAAGCTATGCTTGTTGGTGCTGCAAATAGATATTCTTTGGGCTTAGGTTTTGGGCACAGCTGATGGGAAAGCAGAGGAGCACAGAAACGCAGTATTTGTGTCTACATACTTTATATATGTTTTTATATGTATTTGTGTGTATTCATGCTGTTGTTTCTAGCAAAAAGGACTTCATTTTGCAAAGGAATGAAAACCTTTCTCCTGGAGGTAGATAGCAAGCCAATTTATTCCTTGGTTGGGTTTGTCCATGAAGATGCTGGCAGACTTCGAGGTGCTGATGGAAGCCCTGGGGTGAAATAATAAATCCATGAGATCTTTATCATTATCTTTGGGTTTCCACCTGTGGAGGAGTGTAGGGAGGCATCAGTTTGGGTTTGGAAAGGAAACTGAAAACCTATTCTTCAGCCATATGTTCCAGGTTAGGTAAGCTGGTTGTCCAGGAGCAGGATTTAGCCCTAAACACTCTGAATATCCCTGGCCTCTTAGTACCAGGCCCTTTTGTGTGTTTCTGCAGAGCCTGTAATGGTATAATGTACACTGTAATTTTGTTGTTAAATCTGAGATACTTTGGCATGGTGGGGACTAGGCGGCTCGTAGCAATTGGAACATTATGGCTCATTGAATTTTATAGCCTGGAGGATTGAACTGTACAGAGCAACTTCTGAGGAAGGAGGCGAAAAAAATCACCTATTTCTCCCAAATCTTGTTTTTTCCTAGGCTGATATTTAACATATTTGGGTTTCTGGACGTGGGCAGACAGGTGGGAGAGATGACAGTGATGGGAAGCAAACCTCAGGAAGGTTGCTGTCCTATTAAATATGTTCCCAAGGAAAGAGATTTGGATCCGTTCCCAAGGGCACTGGTAAATGCCACGTCTGTAAATATGCTGGGATTCCCTTCACCTCGCTTCCCACTAAAGATTTGAATTCCATCTCTACCAACATTGGTAATGGAAGAGCAGAAGTCAGAAGGGTGTTCTATTTCAGCTGTGGTTGTGGGGTTTGTCGGTGATCCTGAAGACTCTTTCTGCAGAGTCAAGCATACACCAGTGCTGTAAATGTTTTTATTACAGTCACAACTGCTGGCGTGGGTCTCCTGGACCTCGACCTCACAGGGGTTTATAAGGCAGCAGTAAAAATTCACTCAACACTGAATCATGTGTATTTTACATGAAGAGAGGCTCGTGAAGGGCTTGGTGACCACCACGGGCTCTTAAATCACTTATCAAGGCACAAAGTGAGCGCAGGGTAAGTTCTTCAATGTCTTGCTGGCATGGGTCTACTGCACAAAAGCTGGTTTAGTTTCTGCATGTTGCTGTCCTTTGCCTCTCTGATGAGGATCAGTAAAATGCTCACTTCTGAGAGTGCTTAGTTTTAGTGTCCATGTGATCTGGAACTTCCCTGCTCTGGACAAAAAACCACTACTTTTTATATAGGCTTTGAAGAGATTATTCTCATTTTCACTATTAAGTCTGAACCTGATGATTTGGTATTTAAAAGAGGAGCTCTGGACTTGCTTAAGTTGGAAGTAACTCTGTTGTTGAGGCCAGTGTGAGGGATAAAGAGGGATTTCACAGTTGCCCAGATGCTTTTGTCCCATGTCGTAAGCTTACCCTATTTTTCTGACCATGTCTCCGTGTTTGTGCATGTACAAGTCCCGCTCTGATGGCTCCATCTCCAACCTATAGCTTGATGCCCCTGTTATGATGAACAGAAATCTTACACTGTTGCTAGAGGAGGGTGGAAAAAATCAATGCTCAGCCATAGCAAAATGGAGGGTCATCTTAAGGCCATATTTATTCTGGTTTTGCTTTCTTTTTGTTATTTCTTTGTTAAACATGTCTCTCACTGAAATTTCCCAGGCCCTGCTGAGTCATGGCTGCTTTTTTTGTAGCTCTGTTGTGTTTCTGACAAGTACCTACCAGGCTTTCCCATGTATGTTCATCAAGGGATGGAGCTCGCAGACCTGCTTCTCGTGTGCATGGGAAATTAATGATGAGCCCATTTGCATTATTAGCATTTGCATCAGGGCAGCACTTAGGCTGAGCCCAGAGCCTCTGCCAGTGCTGCAGAGTGTAAAGTAAGAGGCAGTCTGGGGCTGAGATTGCTTCAAAGAGTGAGTTTGCCTTTTGCAGAAAGCAAGAAGGGAACCAGAGTGAGGAGTAATGTGGTGACTTGCCAAGGGTCATGCAAATAGCGAGTGGTGGAGGTGAGGCTGTGACTTGGGTGATTCCTCCTGGAAAGCATCTTCAAAGTAGCTCATATCCACGTGCACAGAGCAGAAGTTTTCTGAGCAACAGGTACCAGAGATTAGCACTAATATAGAAGCGTGTGTGTCAGTGCTCTCCAGATGCTCCAGAAGAGCCACTGTTGGCTTGAGGGACAGGCAGAGCTTAAAAGTAAGGGGAAGGGAATAACTTCAGCTAAATGGTGTAAAGCTTTGGGCACTACATGGACAACATCAGTTCCATCTTGCTGTGAGCTTATCAGGTATTTTATTGTTGGTGCTTATCTGAGACTGGGTTTTGCATGGAGCTTTCACCAAAGAAAAGTGCTTGTTCCCTATTGTGCCTGTGTGCTCCCATGGTCCCGTGGCAACCCAGCAGGACTGTTCATTTTGGTAAGGGCTGTGGAGTCTGCCCTTACGCAAGACAGGAGGGATCAGTTAGGTAAAATCAATCCCCTGCCTGCTCTGTACCGCTTTGTCCCGATAAGTTGTCAGTTTAGCTCTAAATGCTGTGTTTGAAAGCACATCTCTGCTCTCCAGGATGGGTCAATGTCAGCAGCAGTATCAGTTGAAGGATGGATTTAAGCCACCGGCTTATCACAAGAAAGGGAAGCTACATCTGAGGTATCATTTCTTGGCAGCCTGTGATCTTTCATAGGCTGGAGAGAAATTTGGGAGGGCAAAATACCCTCAGCTACCTCTGAGTCAGCCCTGCAGTTTACTGTCTCCTAATACCAGGTTGTAACAGCGAGGAGGTGGGGATGCAGTTGGGTGAGATGGAGCTGTTTGCTCGCCAGCCTGGTACAGTCTGACCCATGCACATAAAGGGGGGGCCATGAAGGGGATCTCTGAGTCCTTCTGCAGCCTTTGCTCGGAGAAGAGCCAAAGGCAAACAAGTCACAAGCCATCCCCTCATGGCAGCGGTGCTGGAGTCCCAGAGCAATGTCAGGGGGTCACTTAAGGACCAAGTTCAAGCTGGCCTTAACCCTGCATTTCCTGGCTTTGCCTGATGGAAGCCAGACCTTGCCTTGTTTGAACACCGGTTCTGCAGCAGGGGTGATGGATTGCAGTGTGAGCTTTACCACCCTTCATCACTGCTTCCTCTGCTCTTTTGGCCTGCTGTGTTCAGTTCAGTCAGAGTTTATTATAAATAACTTCAGATAGCAAGCTGAAATATCCCGGCCTCACTGGGCTTTTTTTCCCTTGGCAGTTGCAGAGCATGAATCAGCTTCAAGGCAATTGAGGTATTTTAACATAACATTTACAGCCCATATCTATACAAAATGCGACTTGTGTTTATAGAAGTGGGCCTTTAACAGTCTGTTATCAAAACATATGGGACTCTGAAGTTGGGTGCTGGGGTTCCTCTGAAGCATTCCCCAGACAGTACAGTTCCACATCGGATTGTCTTGTGATGCCTGTAGACTTGACTGAGGCTGTTCTGCACACTCCTTCTCCTCCTCTGAGCTCCTTCCCAGAGCCCTTTGAAACTCCGTTATCACTGAATCCTCCGTTCACCCCTGCATGTCCTTGGCAGGCAAGTCAATGTCATGATGCAGAAGAGCACATTGTGCAAAAACAGGATAAGGTATCAGTGAAACGGAGCGATGGGTTGACAGATGTTTGGGAGCGGGCAGTGGAGAACAAGTCCTGAGAAGTGAGGCTTGACTTTTTCCCTGCCACAGGCCTTGTTCCAGAGTAATCTCTTCTTGACAAGAGGCTGGGGTCACTCTGGGCTCCCCAACATCAGACCATGGAACAGGGAGGCTCATCCTCCCCCAAAGATGTTAGTGCTTCAAGGAGCGTGTTTGGTCCCGGCAACGTGCCCTGATCCAATCTCCCTTTGGATGCTGTCCAGGCTTTCTGCAACTTCAAATGGCTCTTCAATGGTGCAATCCATTTCCAAACAACTGCTATTTCACCAGTCATAGCGAGGGGACCAGACGTCCACTGGATGCTCTCTGCTTTACAATGCCTGGACCAGCATCCTTAAAAAGGCACACAGCCCTGATGCGTTTAATAGGGTTGCTGAGAAGAATAAGGTCTATCAGGCTCTGCACTGCTGTTTCATCCCATGGTGTTGCTTTCTTTGGTACTCTGTGACATGCTGCCCCTTTTGGAGAGCTGAGAGCCTTCCAAAAGCTTTAGTTTCTCATGCAGAGCCCATCCGAGCTTCCATCCTGAGCTGCTTAAGTCTATAAATTAGAAAGTTAGAGTGAAAATTGACCTTCCCATGGAAGTTCTTTTCCTCTCCAACCCTACATTTTAATGGGAATTGGGCATGCTGAATCTCTAGGCAGCTGTGCGGATCTCAGCCTCTTCTGAAGTGAATCACACTTCACTGAGGCCTGAAGAAAGCTCTTTGTCTGGGTACCTGGGATGGCTCCTAATGCTTGGGTTTATATCAATCATACTGTTTGATAAAAGTATGATTGATTCATTCATTTCAAGCTGTTGTTTGCAGAGGGCCACGGACTCTTCAGGAGTCTCTGTCTGAGCAGTATTGACTGTATGAAGTCATCAGGCTGTGGGCAGGGTCTGGTTTGCCATTCTGGTGGGTGCAAGTGCTTTGTCTTGAACAAGTTCACTAGCTGGTGGCCCAGGTCTTGCTGCAGCTCCCAAGATACACCTGGCACCTCCTACCAGCCTTTGGAAGGGCTGATAATGGGTGACTCACCTGAGCTGCCACTTCTGGAGCCAAATCCCTTGGGTCTGCTGGGATTACACAGCCCCTTGGGTGCCCCAGTTCCCTGGCAATGCTGCTGAGGCATCAGAGAGCAGCTTGCTCACAGTGCTTCAAAAACAGAGCTCTATGGCTCTTGTATTTGCTTGGTGTCTGAGCCACCTTGACCTCAATCGTGTATCCTCTGCCAGTGCTGAGCATGGATAACCTCTCCCAAAAGTCTGGCCTGATCTTTCTAGTTGTGGTGCTGCTTGGCCTCTTTTGATGGAGAAACACCTTGGTGTGTGGGTTCTTTTTCCCCATGGGTGAACCCCTGCTCCTTGGATCCTCTCCTGTGGAGAGGGTGACTTTGCACCGATGACCCTTGGTTGCACAGTGGCAGCTTCTCGGGAGCTGTCTGTCCACTAGATGTCCAACCTCTGCTGCAGAAGGGGTGATCCAGCTCACAGGGAAGGTTGTAGCCACAGATGATGTGTAGGGAGCAAAACGGGGTTTGGAGTCTGAGATGAGCAGATGTCCACTCATTACCTCACTATCCACCTGTGAGATGTCAGAAGGCTTCCCCAGTTCACATAGTTTGTATTAAAGCAGGGTAGGAAATGAATGCAGGGTTTTCCCTTTTTTTTTCTTGGAAGTGAAATATTTCAAGTGAAATATTTCAAGTGAAATGTTCAAGGGTTCAGTTGTCCTCCAGCTGAAGGCTTCAGCCATGCTGCCGAAGGGACTTCCAGAGTTAAAGTAAACTTGTGGGGACCCAATTCTGATCTCATGATCTTACTTTTACACCAGTTTTTAAGGAAGCATCTCATTTACAAATAGCTACTGGTCATCACGAGCATCATTTGAAGCAGAACTCCTTTGGGATATTGCTGGAGATTGCTTGGGTTGGAGCACGGTCAGGATCTCTGTTCTTGTACAGATTGGATGTCTCTGGTGCTATCGCTTGGTAAAATGAGATTTGACAACTTGGAAGGAATCTGGTACTTCTTCTCTGAAGTCAGGCATTTTAATTCAGTTTTACTTGTTTTATTGACCTTTGGATCAAGAGATGACAGAGGTTGCTGAATACAGGGAAGATTATCAATATACCCTGGTTTTATGTTCTTTTTCTCTGTGTATTTGCACTGCCAAGGACAGGAGGTGGATAAAGCTTTGGGCTGACTCAGTTCCACTCCTTTGGTGGAACCAATCATGAAGATATGGACATAGTTTAGGGTGTTATATCTGTTCCCCTGTGTGTGTCTGTCCCCTAAAGGCTTGGCCGGGCTCCCATGCTTGGGTGTCCCAAGGAAGGAAACTGTGCATAGTCCAAAGTCTGTTGTGGTCCCACCAGGCCAAGAAGCTGAAATCATCCATCAGGCCCTGGGCATGTGCTTCTCAACTTGAGTCTCAGAATTCCCATCAATCGTCATCTCCTTTTGTCTTAAGTAAAAAAATACATACTTGTATGTTGCTCAGCTCAAGCATGAAGGGAATATTCCAGTTTGGGATTATTTTTAGCCTCTGAAATTATTCATGAGGCTCTTTTCCGTGATTTATGACGCTACCCAGCACATCGCCATGTAAATGACTCTTAAATGGAATGTTTCAGCAGTTTTATAGGAATTCCTCATGTGAGGGGAAAATAAACAGTTTGTCATTTACCAGACTCTGTTTGATTATTAGATTTGTTACTATAAACATCGGGCTACGCTTCACTCAGCTGCGGCTGCTGGAGATAGATGGCTTCAGAGAGCCACACCATTAAATAAAAGCTAACCTGACATGAGAAATCAGCATGGGATTGATCAGGCCTCGTCCCCTCTGGCCACATAGATGCTTGTCGGCTAAAAATTAATGTCTGATGTTGAGATTAACATGACTCCAGTTTTTCAGATCTCCTTCAAAGAACAGACAGGCTATGAAAGGTAAAGCACATGGGTTTGGCATGCTGGGGTCCAGGTTGTGATGCTCCATCTCCGTGCTCATTCCTGGCCTTGTCTGGTATTTGAAGAAGTCAGTGCAAAGTGGTGAGCAAGAAAGTAAATGTACAGTTTATTTGAGTGAGGGGACTGGATGGGCAGAGCATCACTGATGTGCACCAATGCCTTCGTATGCAGGCCCTGGAATGGAAGGGCTGTCATGGGAGTGGAAATACAGCCATGGAAATTCATCAGTCCATTGCTAAAGGGGTGAAAAATACCTCTCAGGCCCTTGGGGATCAGAATTACAGAGTAAAATCCTAACCCAATAACTGCATGGCAGCTTAGGAGCTTCTTACAGGACTCATCCTTTTCCCTTGAGTTAAAAATGCATCCTGCTTGGAAGAGTTTTCCGGAAGACCATTGATTTGGAGGAGCATCTTGGCTGTAAGGACCATGGAGAACAATTGGAAGTGGCTGGACTGTGTTTCCAGGGCATGGTGCAGGGAATAGCAGGTTGCAAAGTGCAGCATCAAGTGCCTTCAGACCCTGGTGCCTGCAGTTACTGATCTCACATACCGGCAGGGATCCGGGACTGGCTCTGCAGATGCAATTCCCATGCACACATGGCACTGGAATGGCTCTGCTCTGCTTGGAAGGAGATTACTCCTGCACTGGGATACACACAACCAGCGACATGTGTCCCATCACAAGCCTCCAAGCAGCTCTTTGAACCCCTCAATGTCCCTGCAGTGCACCCCTCACCAGGGAGCAGGGAAGCATGGGAGGGTGTGGGGTGTGTGAGCACTACGGCCAGAAATGAGCACAGAGGAAAATCAACCATGAAATTGGTAATTTCAGGAGCTCTACAAGGGAAGAAAACTCTGCTTGTTAGACACCATGTAATTGCACTGCAGTGCCCTGGGTTGCAGGTGGCAGACGGTGTTGGTTTGTTCAGGGATGCTCCTTATGCTTTGTGACTCCTGTCTGCAGGGACCTGGGAAGAGCAGAGCTGATGAGAGGAGTGAGGTGTCACCATGGCATGGACCAAGGTGCGTGTTTGGGTCCCAGGGTGGATAGGGTTTATGCTCATAAGGGCACTAACCCCCCTGGTTGTGTTGTGTTTCTGGGTGTCCCTGTGATGGTGATGAGCTGAATATCCCATGATGATGCTTTTACTGCCAGGCAACACGAGCAGGGTGAGATGAGAGGGGTGTATAAGAGTGTAAATGTCTGTGAGGCCACAGTGGTAGACAAGTGGGTGAGATTGGGGGGGGCTGGAGGCCCTTTTCCCACTGCAGCAGGTTTGTCTGTGATTTCCCAGATCCCAGATTCGTCCTCCATCCCCATTCCTCAGCAGTGCTTGGGTTGGCCAGGGCAAGAGCCAGGGAGGCTACAGGCAGGAGCTTGTGCTTTGTCTGTCACGGGAGTTAAACCAGAATTAGCAGCAGAGCCGAGTCTTGTGGGATCAGCAATTAATCCTTCTGGGAATATGGTGTTTGTCTGGGCGTCACTGGGTAAGTTGTAATGGGGATGGGCCCGTCGGGCGGGATGATGAGATGCAGAACAGCCCGGCTGGGGAGCAAGAGCTGCGTGTGGAGGAGGCACCATCCCCCCAAACCACGTCTGTGGCTGTGCTTTGGCCATTCCTGAGGGTTGGAGCAATAGATTATAGAAAGCAGGAGGAGCAGGAGCTTGGTGCTACCACTGCACATCAACAGAGACTTCTTCCATCACTTCTATCAGTGCCAGTTCTTCAGCTTAGGCACTGTCCCTCACCAGGGCTGATGCCAACTTTGCTGCTCCGAGTTTCCACAGGCAGTTCAGTCTCTTGCAGAGTACCTGGTCCCTGGCACCATTCTGCTCAGGGGGGATAGAAACTGTGATTTTACATGCGTAGGTTGTTCTGCTGGTACTTTTTCTTTGTATTCTTCCATGAAAAGCTAACAGTGTGTTGTAAAAACAAATCTCTGGCCTTTTGCTTTCTGAATAGCAAAGGGCCGACGTGTTAATAGGAGGGAGGGATGCAGTGGCGGGCTGCCAGCAGGATGCGCTTCTTCCCTGGGGCTCCGCTTGCCAAGATGCCATCAGCCTGGCTCCAGGAAGGTTTTCCTGTGGCCACAGGCTCTCTCCAGGCAGAGTTTTGTTGTCTCCAGCCTGATGTGAGTTAATCACATGCAGCCACCCGAGGCTTTATGAGAAGGGAGATGTTTGCTTGGTGAAAGGGGTTCCTGGCGGTGCCCACTCCCATGGAGCACCCCTGGGTGCATGCCCTCCTTCTGCATCCCTGTCACTGCTCTTCTCTTACTTACTATTTCCAGATGCAGAAAAGGCCTTTTTCTCCCCTTGCGCCACAAATGTCTCTTTTCATGGACAGCTCTCAGTGCATTTCTCTTACTTATTTCAGCCAAAGATAAGTTTAGAAGTTTTCTTCCCCTTTTGCCAAGGAAAAAGGCACGTGTGTCTGTCTTTATCCTTCTTACAGATTTGGATGTTTAGAGCTGTGCTGAAACTGATTCCAGGTTTAGGAGTGTGTTTCCATGCATGGTTTAGGTTTGGCTCCTGCTGGTGTCAGGGCAGCAAGACCTGGGCCGTGGCTGTGCTGTGAATTCAGAGCCCTTCACGTTCATCCATAGCAACTCATTATAGAGGGATTATTCCATATTGGTTTAAGATGAGCAACAAAAACATTATACTACAAATAATGCCCTCTTTAAGCTTAACGTGCTTGTGGCAGCAGCTTGGTAGGAACTGTGGGGAAAACCCACATATTGAGACTAAATCCCCAAAAACCAGGTTGAAAAATGGAAGCTAGTCAATGCCTAATGACCATCTATTGTTTTGCTTCCCCATGCTGTGTTAAAACAAAGTATGAAACTTCTGATGCTCAAAGGACCACTTTCCGATACGCAGCTGTGCCATCCATAATATGCAGCACACGTTCATGTGCAGAAACCAAATGAAACTGGTAATTAGCCCCTGAAACAAATTAGAACAGAAGATGCAATTTTATTTTGCATAGTGCCTTTTCTGCAAACTGTGTCTCAAAACACGTTGGAGAGTTAAGTAATGCAGAGCTTAAATAATAAGCGCGCTGGGAGAGCAAATTAATAGAAAAGGATGGATATTGCTGCAAAGCAGGGAAAACTGAGGTTGGGAAGAGCTGAGGTTGCTGTTAAGGGTACTATGTGGAGCTTGGGTTGAGCCTCAGCTCTCCTTGCATGTTTGTCCCTGTGTGGTTTAGTCTCTGGGTGTTAAGGGGATGTGTCTGCCCCGGGCAAGGAGGATAGAGAGCTCTAGGAACACGGCGTGGGCTAAGCGAGCTTTGCTGTGAGATGGATGAGGTTTGTACAGCAGGCTATAAAATTAAGGAGAACAATTTTGAGCCAATTTGTTTGTCTTTCCCTTTCATGGCTGAAGACAGAGTAGCTGTTGCACTGTGGCTCTCGCTTCCACTCCCCCGGCCTCATTGACTCACCAGCTCACTTTAAATCTCACTGAAAACCTAACTTTTTCTCCTTCTCTATAACTCTTGCTCTACTTCTCAATGCCAATATATTTAATGCTAAGTTTGTAGCTGTATTTAATGCTGGGCAGTGCCATGGAGATGCAGGGTGTGAAATACAGCCAGACCGCAGCGTGCCGCGATGCTGTGGGCAAAAGAGGTGCAGACTATTGACCTTCTTCTCCCTATTCTCCATCCTTGGAGTTAGGGCTGCTGATAAATCCTCCAGCTTTCACTTGAAGCTCGAAGAGTGTGTGAAAAAGGTTTGCAAAATATCCACAGGTCTAATGGACCTCATCTTGGACCCATGGAAGTCAATGATAGTTTGAGCTTTAGGGGGTCTGTGCCTTGCCTTACTCGAATGGAGTTCAGATTTGGGCCAGGCTGTCTTAGACTCACAAGGAGAAAGAGATAAAATTGGGAAAAAACTAAAGTGGGAAGTTTCTAAACCAGGAGTGAGCAGCAGAGCTCAGAGGAACCTCTCTGGTGTCATGGGCAGATGAGAGCTGCTGCAGATCCCAGTGCCTTTGGGATGAGCTCGTGATGATGGTCTCCTTCCTCCAGTGTCCCCACAGGAGTCAGCCTGTCCCTTACCCCATGCTTGGTGGGAACCCACATGCCTAAAGTCCTTCACCTCTTTGGTAGATGTGTCTGCAAGTGCAGCACGACACACCATTGATTTTCCTTGGACTTACGTGGTTTCAGAAGTGGACGTCAGCCAACCCACAGGACCTTCACTGAATCTCCGAGCCTGTTGTGAGCTGTGCAGTTCTCTTTGGGGTTTGGTTGTGTTTGTTTCTTGGTTTGTTGTGTTTTTTCAGTGCTGTTGCATCTACACTGTCTCAGTTTGTGGTTTTTTTTCTTAGTGCATTGATCTGAATGGTTGTTTGCTTTGAGAAAGCCAGGGTGGTTTATTGAATGAAGTGTGGATGCAGGCATTGTGGTCCAAGGATAGCAGCAAGGCAAGGTTGAGGGAAACACTCTCTTTCTTTATGCTAAGTGATATATCAGTGGGGATAAACCCAATATCCAGCTTTTGGGTTCAGAATCAAAGTTCAGGTTCAAATCATCAGCCAAAGCTGATGAGTTTTGACCCAGTGCATGAGAGGGGATGGTAGCTCCTGCATGCAGATTCCCCAGGCAGGTACCAAGAACACTTCTGCTCCTGAATGATGGCTGGGGTTATAAGTATAAGGAAGCTACTACATGGCTATTCCCTTCATTGGGCCCAGCTCAGCCACTAAAAGTCTGTGTTGACTCCAGTAACTCTGTTATTGGTATCAAAGTGGTAGCCTGAGGAAGAAAGAGTATTTTTCAGGAAGAAGGAAGCAGGTTTCGTTGTGGGATTTACTCCTGACTCAGGATGAGGCATGACATGCTGCTGCAGGGAGGACGTGGTGGTGACCTTGCAGGAGGCAGGGTTTGTGACAGTTTTGCAGACTTCAGGCTTTTGAAAGCCAGAAGTTCTAATAGGAGTGAATGATTTTTCAGGTGCCTGTTTCAGCCAGTCAGGACTAGTTGGCCTCTGGTTTAACTGAGGGTCATGGAGCACCTTTATGTCTGCAGAAGTTGATGTACATCAGCAGCTCAGGGCTGCTGAAAATGGGGAACAGAGAGGCTTGAGCTGAACACCTCAGGGTCTCTGACAGGAGAGTTTTTGGCTCGTAATGTGATTATTGCTGTTCTCATAGAAAGATTGTTTCAAGAGATCCATAACCCACTTCTGAATGATCTCCAGATTGGGTTTGCTTGCTCGTGCCAGGCAGATGCTGAGCTGAGGCCGTAGCACATATTCATAGCTTTGCTTAAAGAGAAAGGGGAATACTTGGACTTCTTCACATTTAAAATCATCTTAAATGTAATAATACAGTTTGAACTGTCCTTCCCTGGAGTAGTCTGCATATAGAGGAGTTGTCTCCCCTCATCTCCACATGCTTATTTCCCATTGTTTTGGTGCTCTGGAAAATCTTCCTTATCACTAATGAAGTCAGATACGTGGGAGCTCAGGAGGGATGTGGCTTTCCCTATGTTTTTAGGCCATTTATATACTGAAAGAGGCCTGCAGGGCTTTTATATGCTGAAAGATGAAACCACCTCCTGAAGCTACACTGTAGAGATTCAGAGTGATTTTTGGGAACCTGGAGCAGTTCTGCAGCGCTTTTAACTCTTGCTTTAGTCTGATGGGATTTCTTCATCTCATTATGCAGCAGATAAAATACTGTCCTTGAGGAAAGGAATTACTGTTTCATACAAAGACTTAAAATACCTTGATTTTTTTTTTTCACTAGAAGCCAGCTTATTTAAAGTGAATTTTGGCTGTGCTGATGGGTACCAGAATGGTGGCCTTGAAATGGAAGTCTTTGAGGGAAAAGCACAGCTTGGGCAGAAATGGTGCAAGGTGACTTATCAGTTTGCTAAAACATCTCAAATTCTACCTTTGGGGGAGCATCCAAAGAGTACAAGTCCTCCAGGATTTGAAGTCTGTGCAAGGGGAGGTAATTGCAGCATTGGTATCATGGAAAGCTTAGCCTTCAAGGCCATGGCAGCATTACAGTACCACAATTTCTAAGGACCTCCATTAACCCAGCAGCAGTGTTTAATAGGACATAACAAGTAGCATCTTAAATCCTTAGTATAATCCTACCCAGATTAAGTTGTTCTTAATTCCAGTTGTTATGACCATTGAACACCAGTATTCAAGTAATGCTTTAGGCTAAAGCTATAAATGTTTCTAAAGCCAACTTGCAATTCTACACCTCAGTTTCTCCTGAAGGACCTGTTCTCATAGGTGGTATTTATTGTGTGCACCAAGAGCACATGCATGTTGGAGCTGAGGGAGATGTAGAGACTTGATTGACAGGAGTATTTCACCTTTCTCTGTTGTCTTCTAAGCAATGTCCTTAAGGCCTGAAGGGTCATTGCTGGTTGTTACTGGATGTATGACAGGAGACAAAGGGACAGTCATCTCCCTGGTCTCCAGGACTTACAGCAATGGGTGTTTCATATTTGCATGGTTTCCCTGTAAGGGATCAGGACTTCTTAACAAGGATGCTGCAAGTCCACTCTCACAGGGTACCAGGGGCTTCTTGCACTGCAGAGCATCCCTCATGGCACAGAGCATCCCTTGTGATGTTGGGTGGCCCTGGGCACCCACAGCCTGTGCTGTTGTCACAGTCCTGCCTTCGTGCAGCACAGCTGGACCATCCACAGCAGCGAGCCAAGCAATTCCCTTCTGAGCACTATTAATATCTTTCTTCTACAAGTCTCAGTCTTATTATGGTGAATAATGAAAGCATATTTCCTGACCTTTGCTCCTTCGATCCAAATTGCATTCTAACAAGTATATGTATTTTTGACCCATCACATGATGGGAAAAAGACTCCAGCCTGGTCAGACTGAATTAAAAGCAAGTCAGATTTAAGAATGTATTGAGATGAAGGCTTTCCTGGTGGCAGCTTGGTAATTTGCTGACTGCTGTCTCTCTCTTTTCGGTCTCTTTGCTACCATGAACTTTAACAGCATCCCAAGCAGTTACAATAAAGAGAGGCTATGAAGTAGCTTCTTGCGTTTGTCATTTAATTGCTACAAGGAAAGCCAGTTATGATGCCAGGTTTTATGATATCAGGGGGGTGGATTTATTAAAACTGAAATAACAAGTCATTTTAGGTTGGGAGCTCTTTGGAGGAAGGGCTGTCTTTCTACTCTGTGCAACACCTAGTGTGATGGGATCTGTTCTGTCTTGTGCTTGGGGCTACTTATGCATTATGAATATATCATTATTCAGTTAATCTGTTTATGGTTGTTGCTGTTGAGAGAATTCTAAGATGCTATAGGATTTTATTTGTAATTTAGGAACCTTGTAACAGATCTGTGTCAGATACACATCCACTGCTGCAGCACATGTTCCCAAGAGGAGTCTCCTTTTCCAGAGGAGAAGCTGCAGGGGGAAAAAGTTCAGAAGCATTACCCTAACATTAACAAATAGAGAGAAATAGCATAGACCTGAATATTTGTTGATTTTAATCAGATTTCTGTCTTATTTCAGCAGTCTAACCTGGTGAACACAGTCTGCTATTGATATAAACAAAAGAACTCATATGTGTGTGTTTATATATATATATATATTTATGCTATCCAAGATGTGTTAATCTGCACTATCTGACTCTTTTTAAGCCAAAATGTCAGTTTTACTATTTGGCATCTAGCTGGGAGATTAGGCTGGAGGTATAGGAAATCAACTGGAAGTGTGACAGCTGTAGGCTGGGATCTAATATTTGCATGTGAAATGTATTTGGTTAATATTGCCTGAGACTTTTTATTGTAACTGCAGAGGATAAAAACCATGGAGATGGTTTGATTTGTTTGATATTTCTATTAGTTTATCATAAGAGATTATGTCTCATTTATGTAAAGCAAGCAAACATGAAAAAAGAGAAGCCATACATTCTCCCCCTGGGCTTGTTGAGTTATTATACTATTATTACAGTTAATTCAGTATTATTTGGCTTTGAGAGGAATAGCTATTGTTACAGAAGTGCTCCAGAGCACTTAATACTACAAACACTACCTAATTGTCCTGTGAGCAGTCTCATTGAAATCCATAGGAAAAAAAATCACAAGAGCAGGTTTGATTTTAGCTCTGTTTTGAGCTGTGGATTTGGAATAGTTTTTGAGATGCTAGAGCTCTCATTTTGAGAAAACACATGCAGAATATCAGCAAAGCAAAGCGAGGCAAATGCTTTTCCTACCCTCTGTTGTCAGCTGGGTTATGAGTTCAGGACAAGCTCCATGTGCTGAAGTCTGCCTGGGGTTTTGGGGACCGAAAGAGGCACTAAGGCATGAAAGGGGAAATCATCTCCCAGGGATATTTGTACTTTAGGGATCAAATATTGCTGTCCTTGAACTTTTGTTGCTCCACAAAAGAGAAGAACAGATGTAAATGAAGGAAACCTCAACGCAGCTGGAAAAAAGAGAATGTTGATTAAAGAGACGGGTTCTTCTATGCTGCCCAGCCCCATGGGGTGTATTCTGCAGGTGCTCATAGGGGATGCTCTTTCTGGTCCATTTACCATTTCCCTCTCGCAGCTCCCATCAGCATCACACTCCAGGTATTTCCTCATTTGCAGTAAATTTGCAGTTCCAGCAGAGAACGTAGAGATTTACTCATTTTTATCTAAGCCCTCTCAGTGTTTGCATCTCATTCCCTGTCCTCTCCCAAGTCAGACTCACGCTGACTTGTCTCACTGTCACGTGGACCGGGATGTGTGTAATACAGCGAGATTCCCTGGCAGTGCTGTAACAACTCAAAGCTGGGTATTCTCTGCCCAGACAGGTGATTTTCAGGAGCAAGCATGGTGTGTTTCCTGGGAAAGCCAGGAGGGAGGGAGCAGTGCTGGAGTTTGGGTCGCATTCTCCCTGCTCTGACTTTGCCCATATTTTCCACCTTCTGCTCCTCTCTCATGTGTAGTAACACCTTTTGCAGCCCAGCTGTGTTTTTAGGACAAGAAGAGAATCGTGGTCTTGAATCCAGGGCGAACAAATTTAGCAAGTAGAAAGTGGATCTGGATGGAAAGAGAGGAGATGGGGGGACACGGCAGCACCCATTGGGGTGGGCAGGGGTAGAAAGCACCCTCTGGACTGGAGCCACATCGCTTCTGCTTTTAATGGAGAAATCTTTTTAACCTTTGCAGCAGCTCTTGGGTCACAGCATGTCCCTTAGCATGATGCTGCCCCACAAATGGGGTGCATCCATCCAACCACTCGCCTCTATTTCGTATCATGGATTTAAAAGGCGTGCTGCTGCTCACACATGTGTGCATCTTCCTCTCCTTTTGATCAGCCTTCCCGGCGGATTTTCACGCCCACGCTCGGAAAGAAGTTTGGTGGGGAATTTTTTTTTGGGGGGGGGACAGGAAGGGAAGGGAGAATTATTAATGAGTTTGGAACGGTTGCCATGGGAACCTGTTGCTAATGAATCTCTGGGGTTTCCTCTCCACCTTGAGCCACGTTTCCTGGTAATAGCGTTCCCATGGCAACGGATGTCACTGATACCCTGCCTGGCTCCTGGGCCACAGCCTCAGATGGGTAGATAAAGCTCCCTTATTATGTCAGCCAGGGGGATTTAGATGGTGTAAGTGGGCTATCAAACCTTCAGGCCCCTCTCCTTGACCTCCTGCAAGTTCAGAGACTTTTCTCTTTTTAAGCAGTTTTGACATTTACCAAAAATTCCAAGCCTGATCCCATTTTCTGTGCTAGTTTTCCCACCGCCAGCATTGCTTCAACCTTTGCCTCCCACTTGCTATCTCCTGGCTGCCTTCTCTTCCTTGCCATCTCCCCACCTCTGACTCACTGTCTGGGGTGAGCCAGTGCTGGGCGTTTTGGGAGGAAAGCCTGGGAAATGCGGAATTTCTCCCTTGCTCTTCATAGTGGGCTCATTTGCCGAGTGTGGGATAATGAGCTGCAAGGGAATTAGTTTGCAGCCCCGTGGTTTTTCAAAGGATGGCATGGTCCCTTTGAGCTGTCTGTGTGCTTAGCTGGGTGGCTCAGGCTCGCTGTGGGTCTTTGAGCAGTTACACACGTGAAGCTGGTGGAGAAGGAGAAGTTAAAAGATGCTTTGCCTGTTTTCAGCCTTTGGAAATGGGGTGGGAGCTCCCAGGGTAGGCAGAAGGGGTCAGTGGATGGTTGGATGGGGGGAGAGGGCATGAGATGAACTGGTTGCACCAGGGAATTACCTGGTTTTAGGTTTGTTGGGGTGTTTTCCCCTCTAAACCAAGTTTTTACTGTTCTTTTGTGTCTGTGTTTAGTTTTTGGTTCCTTCCCTGTGGCCTGGAGCAGGAAGATGCTGCAATAACAGCCCAAACCATGCAATGCCTGAGCTGGAATTCCTGGGTTAGAGGCACTTTGTGGCGAGGGTCACACTCAGCTCCCCATTACCTTTCCTATGAAGTTGCTTTAGCTCCAGATCCTAAGTTATTCATCTGATATTATAAAGTGGATTGATTCAGGAGCTTTGATCCAGGCTTGCTCTGTGGATGCTGGCGGACGTGCAGCCCCAGTGCCTGGGATGTGGTGTGGGATGTTCCCACAGCAGCTCTCACAAGCAGATGCCAATGCTGCCAGAGTCAGGAGAAGCCTCTCTCCATCCTCGCTTTGGACAGGTAAAAAGCAAAGGAGGAAAATAAAGCAAGGACCAAGTGGTACCTCTCCCTGCTCTGGCATCCAAAAGCATTGCTGATTTCTAGATGGACAATGTCTCTGAGCACAGCCAAAAGCAGGGCTTGAACCTCCTCATTGAGAGGGTTTTTGGGAGAGCTCAGGATTCTGATTCCCAGGATTTTCCTGTCCCTCCTTGCAGAGGGGAATCTTTTGAGTCCAATGTGTATCCAGCATCTTGGGCACCCCCAAAAGTCTTCTCACCTCCTAAAGGTGATTTTCAGCTCTGCAATCAGTTAGCCCTTGTGCTGCTGTTCCAGCTAAAGGGCTAATTATGGTGGTGGTAAGCATTGGTGCAAGGAGCTGGCTTCTCCAGGAGGGATAACAGGGGACAAATGAGAGATGCCCAACAGGAAGAGCTGGATCCTGCTGTGTGGTCGGTGTGCTGAACTGACACCACGTTTGTGTGTGTGTCTCCCTGATAGCAGTTCTCTGTAAAAAGCTGTCTTTGATTACTGTAGCAAGATTAATTACTCGTGCAAGGACAGATTTCAGGCAGCACTATCCCCATACAAACTGCATACGTGAGAAAGGCAGGTAGAAGCAAGGAAAAAAACCCCCACGATTTGCATTCCTGTTTATTCCCAACTTTCTGGCACCAATGGGAAATAAGGTGCATTTAATTAATGGAGAATGTGCCTCTGTGTAATTGCCTGGTAGCCACTGTCCTCCGGAGCAGGCAGCAAAGCCTGGCGCCAGCAGCTCATTAAGGAACACAAATTCATTAGCAGACACCACAGCTCTAATGGCAGTCCTTGACAGAGGTTTGCCTCCAAGCCACTTCCACAGCGTTGCTCCGAGTGGGCAAGTCTGGTCCACACTTTTCCAGCTGTCTCAAAGCTCGTTTTCAGCAAAATTGGATGTACAGTCAAAAAAAGAGAGAGGTGTTTTCTCTTTAATTTATGGGATGAATGGAACAGGACAAAAATATCCTCTGTATCAGTAATGTCTCATTGGCAAGCAATGGAAAAGAGAATAATAGATGATTAGTATCTTAGGGCCCTGGCAGTTTATTTACCCATGCCAGCTATCTTCAGTACTAGCCCTGGTTGTAAATTGTCAATGAAGGGACCAGCAGTCTGCGTAAGCACTTAAGTGCTTTTGCTATTCAAGGCAGAGCAGACACTGAAATCCATCAGAAGGTCTATTTTTCACCAGGCGGTATTGACTAATCTGTTAAAGCCAAGCCACCTCTCATCATGGGCTTTGGGCATGATGATATTTTTCCCTCTCACAGCACCTTTCATACAGGAATATTTATATTTTTGTTGCGCTTTATAGGTGTGAATAAATCAAACCTCAGGAATTGAGGTGGAAGAACTGAGGCATAAGAGAGCCAGAGTAGTACAGGAGAGCAGGAACAGGACTGGTAGTGCTGAGAAATCCCTAATCCTTATTCCGTGATCAGACTTTGGCTCCTTCATGAAACCAGGATAGCAGAGGGCATTTCTGCCTGGATCTCCGTCACCGAGATGAAAGTTATTGAGCATTAACAGTGATCATCTAGAGCCTTCTGGATGTATGTGTATTCTCAGGTATGAAAGAGCATGGCTAATGATACCTTGTAAAATGATGAATAATTTATCTAGTGATTGATGGTAGCTCTGAAGTAGATATAAGATCCTGTACCCATCTCACAGATGAGTAAACTGAAGCTAATTGAATCTTTGAGAGATCATAGATTCATAAATAAATTGAATGTGTTGTAATACAGGATGTTGCTGTGATATTCTTATTTCAGCTCAGTAAATGGGTGGTGCAGATAGAAAGTGTTGCAAGCAATGCTTGTTTATGCTCCTTGTATCGTGGTGCACAAGCTATTGTGGGACTGCATGGGCTGCGTCTGTCTCTGGGTGCTGGGTGCTTGTCACCGTTGTCTCACACATCCTGGTGCTCTGAGAAGGGAAGATGTGGAAGGAGATCGATGTCCTGCTGATGTTCTGTCCCTAGGAACTGAACTCTTTCCAGTTCTGGTCATCAGTTTTAGGGTGGAGGAGCAAAAAGCCGCAGTGGAAAGCCCATAGTCATCTCTGATATACCTCTGTGTGAAAAAACCTTTTCTACACCAGCTATTTCAGAAGAGCATCAGTTTTGAGAGCCCTGGGAGGGAACAGGTTTATGGGGCTTGGAGGAGGACTTTGTGGCCAGATTGACCATTGCTACATGCTTTTGGAATGTACCACAATGAGAGAGGCATCTGATAGCTGGTCAACAGCCTGTCTGAATTCAGCCGCACACCAGTGCTACCAGATGTGGTTGTATCTCTTGAATGCTTTAGTCTGTGATCTGAAAAAGGTAATTTGCATCTGTGGAGGAGCATCTGTGGGCAAAAATGCTTCCCCTTAATTTATTTGGAAGGCTGTTTGTTGCCTTCTGACCTGGTATGCACCAGGGCAGTTCTCCCCATCCCTCTGCAGAGAGTTCCTCTATCTCATCATTAGGCAGCCCTTGGGCTGTTGCTGGAGTCCTCTCATCTGCTCTGATGCTCCTACCAAACACAGTGGGTGGAAGAGAGGTGATCTCTCTGCTCCCTCCCTTTGCAGGATCTCCTGATATGGTGAGGACCATGTGGGTGATGTCCTTCCCACTGCTTCTGGATGTTTGCTACTGCTCTTTCCATAGGAAACAGCACACAAGAAGGGGCTGGTCCCTGCTGGCAAGCTCTCCGTCTGCATCCCTGTCCGCTCCCGTTGCTTGTTAGACCTCACAGACAGACTTTTGTTGTTCCCAGTGTTCTTCCTCAGAACTGCACATTGCAAAGAAGCCCTTTAAAAATTACTTCTCCCTTCTTGTTGTTTTTACATTGGTTTTGAATGATAAATATTTCATCAAATGCCTGTGCTCTTCAGTGCTCTCCAGTTCAGTATATGCACTGATCTAAATAGATTTATTTAGATGAGAAGCACTCAAAAGAGCTGTCTTCTTTTCCAAAGGAGGTTGAGTTTGGGAGCAAACCAGCCATTTTGTGTTTAAATCTGTGGAAGGCCACTTGGAGTCCCTGTAAAATGTCTTGTGGCCATCTCTGGTAGACGCCTTGCTTTCCAAGGGCTGCTCTGAAACGGACGGGGCTTTGCTAGGGAGTCTGGAATGTTTTGCTGCTTAATTTAGACTGTTTATCTAAAGAGGTCCTGGAGTTCAAAGACTTAGAGATGCACTGAAGCCATTCTTTCTCTCCTAAGCAGCTGCCTTTTCATAGCACCCATACACAGTGCAGGTTGAACCCTATTGGAATGCCTTTGTAGACTAGAGCATGCTAACCCGTCTGCACTAGGACTATTTTAACAGTTTCATAACCCAACCTTATGCTTCTTGCTCTTCCTTTCTTCTGGGACTCCAGAATTTGCATGGAAAACCACACCAACCACCATGATGTTGCCATTCTCCTTGTGTCTGCAGCTCCCATCAGTTCATTGCTAGCTTCCAAGCAGTGCCCAGAGAAGAAAGGTCGGCTTTGAGGCAGATTGATTCAATCTGGCAGCCTTTCTCCAAGGCTGTCATTCCAGTTCTGCAATCCTTGACCTTGGATGAGAGGCTGACGGGCAGGACTGCAGGTTGCCAGTTGGCTCATTGGCATGAAGTCCTCAGCCTGTCAAGCTTGGGAGAAATGCTGATGTTTTCAGCAAGGTTCAGATTTCAATTTAGTGAGTGTGTGATTTTTATCTCACCCGGAGTGTTATAAATCCGGGATAATTACAGTGGAATGATATCACTGCATGTGAGAGGCTGTTCACAGCCGGCTCTTCTTAATCTGAGGGACTGATGTAGGCTTTATGCACAATTCCTGTTATTATTGTTTAAAGTTGAAGAAAAAAGAAATCCCCTGCTCAATTAAAAGAGGATGGAAGTGTTGCATTTAGATCAAAGCCAGCCCATTATTAAATCCTTCACTTGTAAGAAAATAACCATTTCTACAGCAAAATACTAAGTGGTCACCCTCTGATAAATGCCACCTTTTATGAATTTAATTAGGAAACTTCTATTTCATCCGGTAATCTTGAAGTGCTGGAAAGGGATTCCAGTTGCCAGGACAACCCATATCTCTTTTTTTAATCTTTATTTTTCTTCCCCCCTTTATTTCTCTTATGTCACTTTTGATCACATCATCGTGAAAGGAGATTTTATTATTTAGGTATTCAGGCTAGCTTGATTGAAAGGCAAGGTAGTTGTCTTTTTAAAGCTAATGTAGTTTGTGGAGCTCTTCTTGCAGAGTCCCTCTGCGTTCGTGTCCGTCCTCTATCGAAAGTCATGGCAAGACAAGAAGAGCAGCGGGAATGACAGGGAATGCTGAGGGATCGGAGCAGAGGCAAAGCAGCGGCATGTCTCCTCTCTTCCCCCAAAAGCATCTTTCGTGAAGATCTCAGCTGTACAAGTCCTTGAGCTGTCTGCCCGAGTTAGCTCTGTGACATGGGACACAGAATGAGATGCATGAGCACACACAGCAGCAAAACTCCCTTTTGGTGAAGGAGGTGGCTCATAACGTCTGTCTGGTTCAGGCCGGTTTCCTGGAAAGCCTCTTTTCTCTCTTCCCATCCTTCCCTCCCCACTGAAATAATCTGAATTTCAGGGTGAGGTTTAATTTTAATTACTTAAGAAGCAAATAAGCCCCAAAGAAGTCATGCACACAAAGCTTTGCTTTCCTGGCCAAGACTGATCAAGCCCAACTAGTTGCCTTGTGGCAACTAGATGCCATCTACAGCCCTCGGTCTAAGCCCTGTGGAAGAGTTATTTGTGACAGGTCCATACACATGCTGTGGGAGCGGGTGGAAAGGAGCCGTGGCAAAATCCCAACAGATCTGAAGTCTCCAGTGCAGCCATCCTAAAACCGGGTCAAGCCCCAATTCAACCCTTACTAGTGCAACCCTTGGATTAACACCACAGATTTCCTGCATGTTTTACAGAACAGGGTTATCCATCACTCCACGCGTCGATGGGGCCATGGCTGGGGTGAAGCTCAGAGTGTTTGGCAGGGACAGGTTGATGGATGGATTTAAGCCAGGAGTGGAAGAGTGATCTCTCTCATCCGCAGGTTCAGAGGCTGAGGGTAGCCAGGGTGAGTTATGCAGGGATGCAGGCAAGGCACATGGGGAAACACCTTTACACAGGAAAAAGCCCCTCATTT
Source organism: Nestor notabilis (assembly GCF_000696875.1). Lineage (NCBI taxonomy): Eukaryota > Metazoa > Chordata > Aves > Psittaciformes > Psittacidae > Nestor > Nestor notabilis. Next base: position 31,603 of record NW_009926764.1, read on the forward strand.
AATCCGCAGTTATGGTGAAGTGTGTTGCTGAAATGTGTTGCTGTCTAGTTCCAGGCCAGGACTTTTCATAGTATCACAGAATGATTTGGGTTGAAGGGACCTTAAAGCTCATCCAGCTCCAACCCCTGCCCCGGGCAGGGACACCTTCCACTAGAGCAGTTTGCTCCAAGCCCCTGTGTCCAACCTGCCCTTGAACACTGCCAGGGATGGGGCAGCCACAGCCTCTCTGGGCACCCTGTCTTTTCTACCTCACAAATTCCTCTTTATTTGAAGTTGGCAGACTGCAATGCCTCAAGCAGTCGGTGTGACTTAACCCCCCTCAAGTTCAAGTCCCAGCTCTCCCTGGGGAGCTCCTGCTCAGGCTGTCACCATTCCCCTGTCGAGCTTGCAAAAGGAGCAAGTGTCAGAAAATCCTTCCCTTGCTGCAGCCGTTGGGAGATGCTCCATTAGCATTCATGGGGTGCAGTGTCAATGCTAATTCTTTCTTTATTTTTTTAAATGTGAATTGCATCCATAGGCAATTTGGGAAGGAAATGTTCCAAGTGGATTATATACACATAAAAATGCAGCCGTGTCATGCGGGGAGGTTCAGGTCGGTCTCTACTGGGGTGTGGGTTTTCTGTCTTCCCAGTGTAAGTGTGGCTTTGGATTGCAAAGATCTTTGTTTCTTATTCAAGATAGCTGGGAAGCGTGGAGAAAGCTATAGAATACATAAAGGAATTGTAGCTGGACTGCAGTGATTTACAGGGAGATAATTCTGTTGATTAGTTTTGGTGCTGTTCCCATGTTACACAATGTCACCCAAATCCCGGTACACAACCAACCCAGATGTTTGCTTTCTATTGCTTTTACATAAGATTGGGAATCAGGAGCGGGGTGTGATCACATTTCCTTTTCTGTGATGTATTTGGGAAGCCCACATGGTTTCCTGCCAGATGATGGATTGCCTGGATTATACTGCTTTGTATCAGGCCTTACAGAGATACTCAGTGGAACTGGTGGACTTTTCACTCCTTTTCCTAACTTGATGTAACTAGGATTGTTGTGTCTTCTTCAGTAATAATACGATATGGTTGTGTTTGATAAAACACTGAAATCCATATTGGCTTTTATTGCTGGTGGAACAATGAGGGGGAAATGGGTGGTAATGTTTAAAGCAAAGATGCAGGGTCAGCAGTGCCAGAGCAGGCTCTGGTTTGGGCTTGGTGCTGCTGAGTTGTTTGCATGGGGAAAAGCAGAAGATAATCAGAGTTTTCAATTCAGATATCTCAAAATGGAACTTTTCTTTGCATCTACTTTGGGTTTTGAAATTTCCATCAACTTTTTTTTTTATAGTAGAGCTTTTTTCTCTTAAAAATAAGATTTCCAATTTGAAATGAAGGCTTGAGCTGATAACAGTTTACTTTGACTTTTGGTGACTGGAGGAGGATGAAGGAGATGCATTGCACGAAATCTCCAGAGGCTCAGTGTTGGAAATAATGAACCAGTTGGTGTCAAAAGACTTGAGTTTTGAATCCTGCCTTTGTGCAGACTGGCTGTGTGGTCGTGGGGAAATCTCTTGCTAACTCTTCCTGGACTTTAGACTCGCCACAAGAGTCTAAAAGAACTTGGGGTGCCTGTGATAAGAAGTTGTATGTGTCTCCAAAGCTATATTGATTGCAGTGACAAGTCCACTCCCAGTGGGCAATGCCACGTTGTCATCTGCTCTGCAAAATCTCTTTGTTGTAGAGGTGGCACTTGGGGAAGGTACGTGAGAGCTCAGAGCTCTCCTGAAGCAGACACAACTTGCTGGTGAGGGAAAAGTCTGGTAAGAACAGGAGAAATAAGTGACACTTCGAGCTGGGAGTGATGGCCCAAAGGGCTGGTAGGTACAGCTGGGAAGAGCTGGAAGGCAAAGGGCCATGTCCTGGTGGAGGGCAGGAGCATCCTGAGGGATGGTGCTGGGCAGGGATGAGAGGCAGCAGCTGAGTGAGTTTCTGTGAAGGACAGATGGACAAAGGGCATGCAGAGCCCTGATCATGGGGTTCTGTGTTAAATATGACAGCTGAGCCTTAGGAGGGCTGGGATGCTCCACGGGGATCTCAACTGACACATGCTGATCTGGCCCTTAATCAATGGGGATTTTCAGTTCCTTATCCTGGAAGAAAGAACCTCCTACAGATAAGCCGAATGCAGTTTGTGGGTCAATGACATTACTAGGGATGATTTTGATTGGCATGATCCAGATTTTACAAGTTTTTCATTTCAACTTCTGTCAAAACACATGAATGAGTTGGAACGTGAAGCCTGTCTCCAAAATGCAGGCAATATAATTAAAAAGAGACTTTGCATGTATTTCAGAGAACATTTAAATGCTGAGGGTGTTTCAGGCTTTCATTTCAAATTTAATCGTGCTGAACAGGGGAGATGAAGGTGGTGGAGCTTTTTTGTTCCTTGATGGGGGCAAACCTGTTAATGGACTGCATAAATTGATTTTTGTGTTGTACTTTCTCTAATCAAACAAAACTAACTAGGAAATCCTTGGACAGATTTCTTTGCAGCCGGTGTTAGGATTAGCAGCGCATCCTCGTGTGTTACAGAGCCAGTTTGTTGTTTAATGAGAGGAACCGTAAAAGCAAATGTTAATAGCAATATTTTCATGAACTATTAATTTTATGCAGACCTTCACCCCAGCTAAACTAATGACTGTGGCTGTTTGGCTTTTAGGGGCAGCCCAGGTGTTGCAGCAGGATGCCCGGGTGTGGGGACCAACCACTGAACACGATAGGGACCAAGGCTGGTGGAGCCATCTGCTTTTATTGCTATCAGGAGAAAGCAATAGGGAAAATGCAAGATTACTTAATATAATGCTGAATTTAAAGCTTTCCTGTTTTAAGAGACTTGTAAATGTCTCATGTATTGCTTTCATGGCTTCAAAATGATAACCTAAAAAATCCCTAACCCCCAACCTCTCCCAGGCACCAAATACTAACCCCATAAAACCCTCCCAGCCTCGAGCTGTTGAGGTGTTAGGATGTTCCTTTTCATCTTTGGCTTTCTGGCTCAGCCTGGCCTCTGTGCATGTTTGGTTGAATGACACTGTGTGGACTAGAGGCTTTTGAAACAGGAAATAAATCCAATTTCTAGACAGACACCTGACTTCAGAAGTTAGGCCGAAAAAGAAAAGCCTCAAAAAAGGTTATTCCCAAAAATTACAGTAATTGGCTGGTTTAAAACCCCAGTGCCTGCCAGGCTGCTGGTGGTCCTGCGGGATCTGTGCTGCTGGCGGTGGCTCTGCACTCCTGGCGTTGCCTGTTGCCTGAGGTTGTCCGAAGCGTTTCGGGAAGCTGGTGGCTCTCTGTTCCTCTGCCTTAGAGGGACAGCAGATAAATAAGCCAAGTAACGAAGCCAGCAGCTTCTGCCGCCCCAGTCAGAGGCTCATGAGAGCTGTTGGGAAGGATGCCGAAGGGATTGGTGATTCCAGCTGTGGGAGAGCGCTGTGGGAGCTGTTTGTGACACCAGCTTTTTTTATTACCATCATTTTTTAGCTTAACTCTCCTGCTTAGCTCTTTTGCATGCTGTGGATCTACTGTGGCCTTTTGCCCCAAGGCCAGCTGTTAACCTTCAGTGTCTCTTAAGCACTGGATGTCCTGTCCTCATTCCCAGGAGACTCCTGATGTTTTCCCAGTTTTCCCTGTTCCGCAGCACTCGTGGCCGCTGCATCTTTCCCTGGCCTTGGTGTCCTGAAGGGACATCTCCCTGAGCCAAGGGAGAAAACTCTCCCCTCTCCTTTTTGACAGCAAGCTGTTACTGCATTTGACTGCACAGGGTTGGCCAACGGAAGGGAGAGGAAGCCATTGGCATGCTCAGGAGCCACAAAGCAGTGATGTTTTATAGCTTACTCCAAAATGAGATTAGCAGTTCCTGCTGCCTCTTTGTCCTGCTGATTTCTCATGTAATTTAATCAATAGTATTGATGGGTCAGTAATGGCATGTGCAATGCTTGGGAGGTTTATTTTTGGCCAGGAAGGTTGTGATGGAGATGAGGGCTTTGTTGCTGTTTAGTGTGTGCAGGCGGATGGGGAAGCCCCGCTTGGAGGAAAGCCACCAACCTGCTCTTGGCAGTGGAGGTGGATGGATGTCTGCTGTCACCAAACCCTCTTGGGCTTTGTAAGTCCACAGTTGCACCTTGTGGGGTTCACCATAGACCCCAGCGAGCAAAGGGGATGATGGAGATGGAGGGTGAAACACTGAGATCTGTGGTGGTTTGGTGGTGAGGTCCTCTCCAGGAAGGGTACGGACAGCTCTTCACTGTGTGAGATAACTTTGTTTCTGTCACCCCTTGCCATGGCTTTGCTTGATGTTTTATGTTGAGTTCTGGGTTTGGACACAGCTGAGGCAAATTAGACCCTGGATAGCTGGTGGCCTTGGTGCAGTAACATTCACATGGTATGAACAGCAGTAGGAGAAGCACCTGTCACCTGGGAAGTGAAGCCCTTACCTGAGCATGATTATCACCTTCCAGGAATACTTGTCCTCTTGGGTACCAGCAGCACTGAGCTCTCTTTGGGAAGTTTTTCTGAGGTCTGGGAGCAGGCAAGCTCTGAGTGCTGCTGGAAAGGGACAAAGAAGAGAATTTGAGATAGAGAGAGATATATGTATTATAAAAGTACATACATTTATATATCTCAAATTGGCACCTGCAGGGACAACGTCCTGGCTGGGGCTTTATCACTGCTTAGCAAAAGCTCTGCTAAGCCAAGCTTCAGGCTGAGGAAAAGCAAGAGAGATTGTACAGCTGCTGTTTAATTGATAGCAACATTGATTTTTCTAATTGGCATTTCAAAAGCAGATATGACAGGCCTGTCACTTCTCTCCACTCACCCGGTTTGTTTGCTTTCTGCAAGGGAGGATTTGGTAAACCTCTGCCCACCAGCCACGTGGTCCTGCTGCTGGAATACCGCAGAGGTTTCCCTAATGACAAGTACTTGATTTCAGGAAGGTTCAGACTGGAAAAGCAATGTCTATTGTATGTGTGTGTGGCAGTTGGGTGCTTTTGCATCCGTACCCCAGTGTAGGTGTTTCTCCAGTGTGTGAAGTGCAGGTCACCTTCC
>NW_009926764.1:36726-55533 GCF_000696875.1 Nestor notabilis
GGCTATGTGTCTAATGGGTGTCCCTGGGGATGTGGGGACCTGGGTGTGCTCAGCAGCATGTGATGAGGCCCTGCAAAGCCAGAGTTGAACCAGCACAAGGTTTTCCCCATATTTTCAGCCAGCAATAACTTTGAGAAGTGGCTTCATGAATGGGAAGAGCCATTCCCCAGCTTGGACAGTGCGGGGATGCACCCAGCTTTGAATGTCAAACTTGGAGCCCTTTTTTGGGGGAGAAAATAGTGGTATTTATTTCCAGGTATCCTGTTACCTTTTGGTTCCAATTCTTTGCCCCTTTGCTCATCTCAGGCTTGGCTTTGTGTGTTTTTTCTTGGGGATTTTGGCTGGTCCACGTCAAGTTCTCAGGCAAAGACTTGTTCTTCTGAGATGTCTCGACAAAGCAGGAGACCCTAGACCCCTCAGAAGGTGGCAGGGGTACACTGGCGGCTTGGCTGAATAGCAAAGAGCTGATGCTTCTCCTGCCCCTGCTTTTAGCCCTGTATTTTGCCCTTTTCAGTGGTTTCTGCAGTGAAATTGGGGTGAAGTAACCCTCATCTTGGGACATCAGGGGACACCGCAGGGTTTGAGACCTTGCTGCAATTAAGAAGTGAGGTTTCCTGGCAGGGAGCAGTCAGAAGTCTCTCATATGGCCCAGCCAGTAGAAAGACGAATGTTCCCACTGGATTAAAATGGATTATGGAGAGATTAAGCAGTTCGGGGTTTCCTGCTGTGTTTGGGCCTGAAATGCTAATTATTGAGTGCTCTCAGCCTTCAATGTGAGCTCATTGGTGCTGAGGGTATAAATCTATTTACTCCAGCCCTGTCTCTGATTCGTTATTCAACACTGAACATTTACTTTGTCAACTAGAACCAAACAGCCCTTTTGAACCCCATTTGGGTTTTGTCTGTTGAAGTCAGTCTTGGGGGGCAGGGAAGGAGGGTTCAAGGAAAAGTTGGGAGGGGAAGACATGAAACGGAGCAGCTGATCTCTGCTTCCTTCTTTTTGCTGCCTTCAGTTGCTCCAGTTTTGTAGTTGATATCTTCTCAGCCAGCAAAATGGAAGCAAGGGGGAAACTAAACACATGCCGAGGCTGGGGTGGAACTGCCACTTGTTGCGCATTCCCCTTTGAGACACTTAAATGACAGCTTTGCTGTTCCACATACTGATTACCCCTTGTTGGAGTCTTGCGTTTCATTAGGCAAAAAACCACAATATTTTTTAATGTATAAAGAAAAAAGGTGGTCTTAAAGCTTCCTGGCTGGTCCATCTCATCCCAAGGATGCTCCAGGTTTGCAGGAGGGACCCGCATAGGGACCATAGCCCCATGTGCCTGCACCTTCTCCCCTCCCTTGACCATAAGTGCTGGACCCGCCAAGCATTTGGGAGCCTCTTTGTTGAACTGATCTTGCTCTAAGGTAATAGGATGATTTATCTTCCATTTGCAAAAGTATGAACTAATCTGTATCCATGTACCTCGGGGCTTTAATCCCTTTTCTTTCACCCCAGGGTGATTGCATTCAGTGTGGGGGTTTATTCCTAAAGCTTTTTTTTCCCCAGAGTTGCTCAGATTCTGAATTAAGAGTGGCTCAAACCCATCAGTAAATGCAAACTGAACATATGCTGAATATTTTTATTAGATTTGTCCTTTCCCCATGACTTCATTTTCTATTTTATTTTTATCATGAAATTACTCCCTTCCTTCTTTCCAAATCCTTACCCAAGGATGAAAAATTACAAATCCTTAAAAACCAGAGGACTCAGCTTGCTGGCTCACCAGCCAGTGCAGTCCCCTCCCATCACAGGCATCACATCCTATATACACTCTTCCATGGACTGCAGAGGATTCACGTTTCCCTCTCCTGCTAATTTGGGAGTGAGCAAACCGGCCAGGCTCACATGGGACACGGTGCGTCATGGAAAAGGCTGCTTTTACCTCCTAAATGGGGGTGGGGGGAAGCAACAAAGAAGAAATCAGAGGAACGCAGCCTCTGCCATTAGCAGGGAGAGTATTTCCAGCAGCCTGTGGTCATCAGAGGGTGCCTCTCTCCATTTCCAGTGCAGTGGTGCCATGTGAGATGACAGCAATGTGTAATTTGCTGCAGCATCATTGATTCCCATCAATAAATTAACAGTGGTTGAGCTCACTCAATGTGCCAAAGCGAGTACTGCTTGCCCTTACCCATAGGGATCAACTCAACATGTCTTGGGCAGCCTCCAGCAACTCCTTGGGTGTTGATTTTGACTATGCAAAGTCTTTTGTATTGATTGGATTTTGTGACAGAATCAGTTGCCCTATTATTTTTTTCCTATGTATTAATTTAATTGACCGATCTGGGGGTTTGGGGGTTGGTTTTCTTTTGGTTCATGAATTTTTATGATTGGAATATACATTCGACTGTGTAGCAAGCATGAAGGACTTCTGTTGGAATAAATGGATCAGCTTGGCACATGTACAGTGGCCACACAAATGACTCTCTTTAAGCTCAGTGGAGATAATTAAAAGTATCTGCGTGGGCTTGAAAGAAACAACAGACCAAATTCTGTCTCGGTTGCTCCCTTCCGCCCAGCTGATGCTGGTGATCAGGAGCAGTCCAGAATGTTCTGTGATCTCCTGTTTGGTAGCAATTAATTAAATTTGGCACTTATGAAAACATGGCTTTTAATGGAAAAATTAAAACTGATCTATGGAGTCAGTGAGCGACTGAGATTGAGGCATGCTGTCATGAGGGGATTGATGCTGAACCCTTAAGAGAAATACAGTGACAACGGAGGATGTAAGGGGGATTAATGGAAGAGAAATGGCTCAGAGGAGATGCTGAGAGGAACCTGAGCTGCCCATAGTCCACTAAAGACAGGAGGGAAGAGCTGATTTCTAGAAGCATTTTGAACCAGGACAGGTTGTGAGACAAGATGGGATTGAGGAGGGGGTGATGGCTTTGCTAAATGCACCCTCCTGATGACATCTGATTGTGTGAGTATCTGACGGGTAAGAAATGCTCAGCAGAGAACAGGTTTGTGGTGGCCTTGGCTAAGCAAGAAAACCTCAAATGTTCTTTCCTTCTCTGGTTTTTCTTTTTCTATCAAATACTGTTGCAGGCTGCGTAGGGCTGAACTGCTTTTTATGCCTTCCTTAGCTCACAATCCAGACTTGATCTGGTGGTAAAGTAGGCAGCTAAATCCCAGCTTCCCTTTTTTAATTAAAAGTAATACAGTGAGTTGTGTGGCTCTGCGCGGCAGCAAGCAAAGTGGTCCCCACGGCCGCCTCCCAGCTCACGAAGCATCACCTCTGAAAATCCAAGTGGCTTTTGGGAGATGTGGGAAAACCCCTTCCCAGGAAAACACTGCAATAATGCCTTTTGTAATATTGCTTTGTTGCTATGCTGGCTAGAGCTGCTCATCTCGGGCTCTGCTGACTGTGGTTTTAGGCTGGGGGATGTCCCTTTGTTTTAGTGATAGAACCATAGAATAGTTAGGGTTGGGAAGGACCTTAACATTCAGTTTCAATCCCCTGCCATGGGTAGGTACCCCACACACTAAACCATGTCACCCAAGGCTCTGTCCAACCTGGCCTTGAACACTGCCAGGGATGGAGCATTCACAACTTCCTTGGGCAACCTGTGCCAGCACCTCACCACCCCACAGTAAAGAACTTCTTCCTTATATCTAACCTGAACTTCCCCTTGTATAAGTTTGAACCTGATACCCCTTGTCCTATCGCTACAGTCCCTGTTTTTCCTGCTTTCATATGAATTTGGGGTTTTTTGACTTAAGAATAAGTAAGAACAAGGAGTAGTCGAGGTGGAGGAGGTCAGTATTTCTCTTCTCCGCCTTCCTCTTGCATGAGGTTATCAGTGAGCTGCTGCTGGTCTGGGATCTCCTGCTCTGTAGATCTAAAAGAGCTCTAAAAGTTGTATTTTCTGTCCATAAATCTGGATTGAAAGTTGCATAATTACAATAGGAGTTGTGTTTTCTTCAGTATCTTGGCTACAAAGGCTATTTTGGCTGGGATACATGGGAGCTGGTTGTACCTTTTTCAGACCTAAAAGTATGAGCTGCGGTAGTTTAAGGGATGGGGATGCCTGGGGTGTCCTTCATCCTCCAGAACTGGTCCTGTGTGAGGTGAAGGGAGCCTGAAATGGCATGACTTGAGTTACCTGCTCTAGTCTAAACACAGGGAAACTGGAGGAGATATTTAACCCAAACCTTTCCTCTGACAAACTTTCTGTGGAGTCTTTACTTCCCCTCCAAGCACCCTGTGAAATGATCTAGTGTGATTTATATCTACAGAATGTGGGAAGAAGCAGGTCACCATGCTGTTTCTGGTGGGACAGGGCGGAGATTATATGAACTATCTGGAGAACAAGGTATTTGATGTGAAGTACCGAAACCCCAGGACTTCCTTATTTCTCCACTCTGTCCCTGCAATACAGAACTATCTGAATGCTAGTTCATGGTTTCCCATTTCAGTTGGTTAAGTAATGTGTGCACTGAGCTGGATGGTGTCCAGGAGGTTTCCCCAGCACGTGGCTGAGTGGTCCATGGTTGTGGCTGCTCCACCAAAGCCCCAGACAGCCTTGTGCCATGCCATGCCTGAAATAAATAGTGGGAATGAGGCAAATACGCTTGGAAAGAGCAGTGCAAGTTGTTTAAACCCTTCTCATTTTATTTTAGAAGCAGGGCTGAACTTTGCATGTCGCTTCTATGAGCATCTTTCCTTGAAGTCCTTTGGGTTCTCTTTCCCAACATGTCATTTTAGGCGCCTGCACTTAATGGTTTCTAAATACAGTGTTTATTTGATTATCTTTTATTCTCCTCTGGGCAAGTCTGGTGGCAGAATAGCTCCTCTGGGCTCCTCCAACGGGAGTGGAGCACGTTTCACCCACTAAACAAAAATAATGTGACATTTGTAATATTTGCGCTGGCACCGTCTGTGCCAAACACTTAGAGCAGCAATTAACACCTGATCCAGAACGTGAATTGGCTGATTGAGTGCCTTATAAAACCTAAACCACTTTTTATCTGATCCTTTCCTTCTATTGTCTTCTGCTATGTGGTGGCAGATGAGTGTTCAGCGCCAAGAAAAGAATGGTGGCAGCGCAAGCTGTTGTTGAGGGATGCATCTGGTTTTGATTGCTGCCTCCAGATAGTATCCTGCAAGTGCACAGAACTGATGATGTGGCTTGGGAACTGATGGGTGCTGCCAGTATCCTGCAGTCACCATCCGGGTGGGTCCCTGTGGGGACATTATAGCATCCTTGGTGTCCCCAAAACTTCGAGCATGCACAGAAACACACTAGGTGTCTTGTCAGAGATTTTTATAGAAATACATAAAAGTAATAAAATATTTCATTGGGCAGAGATTTTAATATCCTATATATATGTGTGTGTGTGTATGTATATATATACACATACACACACATGTGGCTGCCCCATCCCTGGCAGTGTTCAAGGCCAGGTTGGACACAGGGGCTTGGAGCAACCTGCTCTAGTCGGAGGTGTCCCTGCCTGTGACAGTGGTTGGAACTGGATGATGTTTATGGTCCCTTCCAGCCCAACCATGATTTTATGATTACATACACATATATTCTATTTGTATATTACATATACCAGTCATATAAATTTTATATAATGCAAAAATACTGTATTTGAGCTAATCTTTAATTGGTTAAGTTTACTGCATCATGGTATTAAAAGTAATCACAGCTTGGGTTAGAGGTAAGAGATTTCTGGGTTTTTAATTCTGGAGTCTGCTGGAATAAGGCAATTGATGTCTGTAATATTTCTGTATTGATCAGATATGAGATGAGGCACAGACATTTGGGTGCTTGAATGCAGATGGTACCTGTGATTGTGTGTAGAGAAAGGTGCAGTAAGTGCTGACATACAGGCAAAGAAAGGACGCGTGTGTACGTTCAGTGAGACCGCTTATCCCCTCCAACCAAGGGAGGTGCCTTTGACATATGTGAAGAACAGAGGCTGCAATTTAAAGCCTGGAAAGTCCTTTAAAATAAATGCATTCAGCTCCCACTGTGTCACTAACAACATGTACCGACTACAGTTATTCTGTGCCTGAGGTCAAGTTGGGAGCAGAAAAGAGCCCAAGAGCTATTTATATAATCCCCACTGACACCATATCTCACCATTTTTAATGTATTTATCTACACAGCCCCCTGGGGAGGGGGAGTCCTACTGTCCTTTCTTGACAGGTTGGAGGCTTGAATGAGTTAGTAATTTATTTGAGGTCAAACGCAGTGCTGCAGGGAGTTGAGCTGCAGTCCCAGGCACAGGCATTAATCACCAGCCCGTGGTTTTCCCTCTGTAAGTGAAGGTTACCCAACCTATGGATGGAGTCTGGAGAGCTTCAAGGTGTCACAGCAGCAAAAGCAATAATAAACTCTGCTGCTGATAAACTCTGCCAGGAATCTGGGTGATTTCTTTTGTTGTTTGCTAAGAAAGATGCACGAATGGGTGGTTTTGCTTGTGGTTGTGTAGTTTGGGAAGAGAGGGATGTGGAAACAGGATCTGTAGATGTGCCTGTGAGCAGCCCAAGTCCCTGCTGGTGGCTGGCACGGTGCCTACTTGGCTGTGGGTGCTGGGGATGCTCCAAAAGCCACTGCAGCGTCGAGTCACATCACCTACATCATCACTGGCCCAGCAGGGCTTTGCTGGTCAGTGCTGCTGTTAAATAACTTTGCAAGGAAATCAGGATATCCATGGATTCACCTGTGAGTGTGGGGAGTGCTGGGAATAATGGGGCAGCTTGTAGAGATCAGAAAAGTGTTTAATAGTGAGCCCTGCGCTGGGAAAGCTTCTGCTATTTGCCCAAATACCTCTGCTTAAAGCTGGCTGTTTGCTGTGACAGCAGGAGGGAGAAAGCTTTCAAAGTAAAAAGGATTCAATGAAAATTTAATGTTTTCCTCTCTTTTCAGTAGAATTCCTCCAAAATCTGATAAATCTCTTATCAAGCCACGTGCTTAAGCACAAACCTTGTCCTTTCCCTCCATGCAAGGTAGCGAACTGCTGCAGATGTAGTGCAGGGGAAGAGCAGGAGCAGCTATGCCAAGAGTTTGTAAAGAGCATGGAGATGTCCAGGCTTTCTCCTGTGGAAGGTGAAAAATGCACTGAACCTTTCTGTATGCCTGAGGTTTGTCAGGAAATCTTTTCTAATGACTTCACTCCGCGTCTCTGCTCTTAGCTTCAAGTTTAGGCAGTGTTTAGAGGGGAGGACATCTGTAAAGATGAAGAACAATGATAATTTAACAAGGAGTCCGGCCAATTTTACTTTTAAATCAAATTTCAACAAGGCAGAATGTACCACTGTAAATGCCAGCACTATTTATAGTTCAAGAGGAGAGCAGGGATAAAGGGAAGATTTAGAAAACTTGGGTATTTCAACAGCTTGTTATCAGAATGCAATTTGTAATGAGGCAGAAGCCATTAATACTGATGCAGAGCATCATGAGACTGGCCTGGAGGGAGACGCTGTGTTTTAAAAGCCGTGTGCTTTGGGCAGGCTGCAGGGCAGAGCCTTTTGGCTGATGCTCTGGTTCCAAGGAACCAAGGAAACCAAAGGAGGCATCAGCAAGAGCTGCCCATGCAAGACCTCCCGCCCATGTGCCCTCTGTGCTTCGGCTGCCTTCAAGGGCAGTGGGGTGGGTTTTGGTGACGTGGTCCTAATGTCGTTTAGGACGAGCAGATGCATCCTTGTTTCTAAAGGTCTTATTTGGTGAAAATCACTGAATTCTTGCTGGGATTGAGCCTTCCTTGGCATTGCTGGGTTTTCCCTGTTTTCCACTGAAGGGCTGAGGAACCACCATAAGACCAAGTACTCGAAAGCATTTGACCTAATCAGTCAATTCAATGTTGAGTCTGGTTTTGGCAGGAATGTGAAACAGCCTTGGGCTTAGGGTGACTTGGGTAATAGATATTAAACAGTGTTCTGCCAAAGCAAATAATGTTGGACAGCAAGGGAGATGTCTCTGGAGGATCTGGAGGCTTCACAAACTGGGTCTTTCCATAGTGGTAGAGATATGATACGGATTTGCAGTGTAGGATTTGGCTCTGGGTTGCCTGAACTCAGAGACAATGTGAGGAGGGGGATTTATCCTCTCCAGTTCATGCTTCTTTTAAATGAATGACACATTAAAAGGGTAATTTCTGTTTGTACATGGAAGGGTTGCTTTAAAAAGCAGAGTGGTAAATGTTGCCATCTCCTTTTGAAGTTCTGACTCAGAGCAATGCAAGAGGATGGGGGTGATCAACCACTTAATGGTAAGGGGAATTGCACCTTCCAAGTCTTGACTTACAAGAGCAAACTCAGCGTTTGGGAATTGGGCAGCAGGTTTTCATCAGAGGGCACAGTGTTTCCTTCCATTGGGCAGAGAAAAAGTGGCAAGAAAAGGAGATTTAGGAAATGTCATCTAACCTGTGTTATGATTACTGTTGTCCCCAGTGCCACATTCCTGGACCTCGCAGCCTCTCCTCCGCTCCCAGCTCAGGGAGCCCACCCGGGGCACCGGCCCGCGGCAGTGGCAGGGATGCTTGTGTGTGCCGAGCCTGAACTACTGCTCCCTCCGTGCTTTTTGTTCTCCTTGTGAAATCCATATATGGGGTGTTTCCAGGAGACACCTCCCAGCAGGGCTCTAATCTAAACAGTGGCAGCATCCCAATACTTCTGCATAAATGTGCAGCTACAACCTCTTGCTCACAGCAGCGGGGAAGAGACTCGAACCGAAATTAAGAGGTTATTAGGAATACCAAGCAGTGCTTGTTTCCTATTAAAAACCCCACCTGGAAGTAGGCTTTTAAGTAGCTGTGACATTATTAGAGATCTGAAAGGAAGAAACATCTGTCTACTCGAAACGCAGGTGGGATTTCAGCTAATACATGACATGTTCATTTTGTAAGGGTTTTCTCTTTGCTGTACAACGCTCTGCTCCCACCTCTGGTAAATTAAGCTAACTCTCCATACCTAGTTTTGTGCAATACAACCAGCATCCTCCATCTTCAGAGTTTACAGTTTAGCAGTTATGCTGTCACATTTACATCCAGACCATGTTGCAGCTAGAATTCAGTGGATTTCTATAGCTGGACCACAAAGGAAGCATAAGGAGTAAAAGGAATATCCCCTTTTCCCCCCATGCTTATGCACCGATGTGTGAGCAGGGAGGGCTGTATCTGTGCTAACTCCCTGCAACAGCGTCACTGAATAAAGGATGAAGTAAGTTTCTGTGTTGGTGTAGTGTGGATGGAAATACTTCCCTGCTGAAACTCAGGTTCTGGGAATGGCATTTTGCAGGTCTCCATCTGCAGCTGGCTGGATGGAGAGGCAGAGGAGAGCTTCCCCAAGCACTGATGGGCTCATAAGGCAAATAAGCCATGAAACTGTATTTGGAAGTGGATGGTGGGTTTACAGTGGGCTGAATTCAGAGCTCGGGTTCATATCCATCAAAGGAAATGTAGAAACAGATTTTATTATGGCAAAAATCTTCTGGCTCCATCAAAATTGGTTGTTATCCTTTTGTTTAGGTTTGGGGGTTGTGCTTTGAGGGTGAAGCAGCAAGCTGTGGAGACGAGCAGGCCTCTTGTGCGAATGCTTTCATGTAGCAACCCCCCATCTAAATACTTAATGGGAAATCTGTGATCAGCCCTAAAAATCTCCGCCCTGCTCTGGAGCCATGGATGGCTTTGTGCATCGCTCTGAGAACTCCAGGGTATTTTACATGTTCACAGTGTATATGGATCATGAATGAATTCATCTGTCTGGGAATGAGTTGATGGCAGCAATTAAATTGGCTCTGTAGCTGCCAAAGTGTCTTTAACTGGCACGAGCCTTGCAGGGCACTGGGACAAAAAACTTTAAAGCTTAGAGAGAAGAAAGGGGTCGGCATCGCTGTCATCTGTTGTTCGTGTACCAGGGATGTCCTTGGGGATAGTATGGTTCATGTTAAAGCACTTGGAAGGGCTCGAATAAGGTCTTTATTGCCATAATCGATGCCAAACTCACAGCATGGGGCAGGGCAAGGTTTTCTCAGCTGTCTGTGCCTCCACATCCCATCATGTTGTTAGTGCCATGCACAGATTTTAGGGAGTTTGGGGAAGCTAGTGCCCAAATAATCCCAACCTTATTTTGGGGGTGAGGTGTCTGTGTGATTTTATATCTATCTATCTATCTATCTATTTATCTATCTATCTATCTATCTTTCTTCAGCCCACAATGCACAAAATACAGGGATAATAATCCAGTGAGTGAGCAATAATGTTGGTTCTCTTCCCTCATCTTCCTGCTGGTGGGTGTTAATCAATATAACAGATAAGGATGAGTGGGAATGGTGGAGATTGTGGCTTTTTCATAGACTTAAAGTTGGCCGCTGATGCTGTAAGCTTGAATTTGTGACATCCACGTTTATGTCCTGACAGCAGAGGAGATTCATGGTGTTGTGCCAGAGGCTTTGGGTTTGGATGGGGAGGAGCAGGGAGGCACTTATAAATAGTTACAGAGTCCTTTTACCTAATAAGGGCTAGTGAAAAAAAATCCTATCCTGACTTTGGCTTCTCTTTCCCCTTGCAGCCAGCTTGAAATTTCCCATTCATAATATGTATTTGAAAGTATTTCTTTAAGGTTTCTTATTTCCTTCTCTGCCTCAAGAAATGTTGCACACAAACTGCTTTTGCACCAGTCCGCTCTACATGTGATGTGAAAAAAGGTATTTTAATATCTGATGCAGCAGCTCACAGGGATTCGGGGCTGGGAGCAGAATCTCCTGTATTGCATCTTCACCTTTGGGTCACTGCGGTCCAGCTCAGCTCATTTATTCTCCTGCTATATCATTGTTATAAGATCAGTCTATTTGACAAAGTATGGTCTGATGCCAAACCAGAGGAGTTAATGGGATTTCTTTTTGGTCTTTTTGTGAGACTTTGGCTTGACCCGTTAAGTGGCTGAGCACTAAGAGCTACATCAACACAAAGAGGTGATTTGCCATGAAAATGCACTGAGAGGTGCTTGATTAGAGCAGGTTTGAAGCTGATGCCCAGAATCGGAGCAGCCAGCTGCCTCTTTGGCAAAAGCTGGGATTTGGGTGCATGTGGCCTTTAACCAATGGCCCAGATGAAAACAAGGATCCTCAGGCTGAGTATTTTTTTGTCATGACTGTTTTATTTAGCTCCCTGTGAATGGAACAAAGAGCTACCAGCTTTAGTACTTGCAGGAGTAAGGAGGAGGGGGAAAATGCAGTGACTTAGTGCAACTATTGCCAGGCAGCAGAGGTGAGCCGGATGAATTTGTTGTTTATTGAGCTGCATTGCTTGACAGATACAAAATTCTCCGCTTGAACTGTGTTTGGATTTCCCTGGAAAGCAGCTGTTCCCCTTTTCTTCCCCTCCTTTCTCTCATTCTGTGCGTAGCCCCTAAGCAGGAGGACCTGGGGTAGGGGACATACTGTAAATAAGGAATGAATCAGATTTGTGTGGCTGGGGAAAGAAAAAGCGAAATAATAGCTGCAAAGCTTGGATAAATGAGTTGGGGTTGTGTTTATTGGGTTTGGGTGTTTTTAATAAGTGCTTTCCTGCAGCCAACTGCTTTGCAAAGTGAATGGACCCTCTGTAGCTACCAGTAAATAATGAGATACTCCTTTTTTTGTCTGCTTATTTTAGTTAGTCTGGGGTTTTGACTGAAGTAAACAGTTTTTACAATATCTGGCTCTGTAAAATGTAAAGCGTAGTGTGTGTTAGGGAAAACAAACACCTAAAGAGGTGCAGTAAAGTGGAGTGAAAGATGGGTTTGAGCATGAGGGAAAGTGCTGACCCACCTGGTGAGATGTTCCTCATGTCTTCAGCTTCAACGGGAGGTTCTGTTGTTAAGACGTTGGGAACTTGGAAATGGAAAGCATCCTCTAGGCCCAGCGCAGGAGGGGTTGGAGCTGGCAGTGGGAGGCATTTATATCCCCATTTGCATTAAGAAGTTGTGTCCCTTCTTGCAAATCTAGCCAAGAGCTCAGGAGGAGCCAGCAGCAGCCCCTGTGTTGCTGTGAGCTCCAGCGCCCACTGCTTTTAGCCGATGCTTTTCGACATCAAGCGAAGAACAGCAATTTCAAATGACCTTTAAGGCTCTTGAAACTCAGCAGCTTGTTTGTGCTGTGTTTGCAGAGCCTCAAACTTCTGGGATGGTGCTGAGGGTGAGGAGGCCCAGAGGGATATGAAGGCAGTTCAGATAATCATGCTGTGTTATTGGTGTTGCCGTGCAGGGACGATGGAAGCTCTCAGAGGTTTGCTCCTCTCCAGTATCCTTCATGGCCATGAAGGTTTTAGCTATCTTGATTTCTTTGGCTGTGGGATAGATGGCAAAGTGGTTGGGCATGGGCTGTTCCCTAGTCAGTTGGTAAAACAAATGGATGGGAATCAGACTGTGCCTATAATAAGGAGATTTTTATTTGGGTTTGAGGAAGTCTGTGGCTATTTTGTTTTTGCAGATTGATCCAGCTTCACCTGAGAGTTCATTTCTGCCTGGTTTTTGCTTACCCAAACAACTGTGTAGCTTATAATTTCCTAGGACAGACTCCTTAACTGATTCTTATTTCCTCCTCACCTCACGGTGCCAGGGGAGCATCTTCAATAGTAATTTCCTTTTCACTGATTTTATTAAAATGTGCTATGCTGAATTGCCTCAACACATGTGAGCCCCCCAGTTAGTGGAGTTATTTTGCACTGTGCTAGAGTTTCCCAGGTAAAGAGGAGGGTTTGGTCAAAAGAGAGATGCCAAATCTATTGGCATCTGCCATGTCTTCCATGGGAGAAGGCAAAGCCCCCAAGTGCTTCATCTGAATCATATCATGTTTAATGGCTCTCAGAGTATGTTTTTACTTTCAGGGCACAAAACAATATTTAATGCTGCCCAAAAGCTTTCCCAGTGTGGAGCATCACACTCCTGGAGAGGACCTGAGCCCGTGCAGGGGTGCTGGACATCTCTTTGGTGGGTTTGTTGGGAGATGGGCAGGTTAAAAGCCACTGCAGTGAGTCTTGAGTGTCCTGGCCAGAGTCTCTCCTGCCATATGAACAATGTGGCGGTCCCGTGATCCTGAGTCATTCTGGTTGAGAGTGAACCATTGCATCTTTTAACAGTACTTCAGCGTGGAGTAAATCCAAGCAAACGTCTTGCATCTTAAAAGATGCTTTGCTCAAAACTCCGTTTGCAGAGGGGACAAGCAGAAACTCCTTGAATTGTTGCAGTTTGAGTGTGAGGGAGAGACAGCTCAAGCTACAGATCAATGGCATCATGTGAAGCTTCCCAAT
Source organism: Nestor notabilis (assembly GCF_000696875.1). Taxonomy (NCBI): domain Eukaryota; kingdom Metazoa; phylum Chordata; class Aves; order Psittaciformes; family Psittacidae; genus Nestor; species Nestor notabilis. The sequence continues at coordinate 50,015 of NW_009926764.1, forward strand.
TCAAATGTGATTGTCTAGGACTTGTGTGATGGACTGATACCAGGCAGATTCATGACAACTAGAACAGGATATGACATCGGATGGGATGGTGCTTACGTCTCTTAACATAGCTGCTGGTGTCCTGTGGAAGAAGATGAAAAGCTGGAAGACAAGGGTAAAAACAAGTGGGTTTATATTGTTCTTCCTCCCTCTGTCTTCGCAGGTTGGTAATATCCTACCCAAAGCCATAAATCCAGTTCCTGGCTATCTGCAGTGGAGTTTTCTCCACCCTGTGAAATGTAATTTCAGGCGCTGTGTGCCGTGCATAACCTGGCAACCCACCTACACACAGCAGCCGAACGGAGGCAAAGTTATCTAATAACAGTTGAATATTTGACTTGAAGCAACTTACTTTGCAGCCTTGAACTATTGACTTGCTGTGGTACCTGAGACTTAAAAATGCAGGCAAGGAAAAGCAAATCAGCATCTTAAAAGGCGACTCTGTCATGAGTGATCTATTCTGTTTAATGAGGTTTTCTTTTCTATTTCCTAAAGCAGCAAAGAAAGCCACCGGCCTTAAGTTGAGCTAATATCCATCATGGATGTGAATATTGTATTTGATATTGTCTGGCACTGGAGAAGCCCCAGCCAGGTCCCCTGGTTCCACATGCAGCACTCCTGCTCTCCATAAACCTCAGATCACTTCCCAAAGCCTCCAGAGATCATAGAATCGGAGAGCCCAGTATTCCAGGTGCGGCCTGTGATGAGTAGAGTGGGATAATGACATCTTTATCTCTGCTGGTAATGCCCTTGTTGATGTTCCCCAGCACCTTGTTGGTTTTCTTTGCTGCAGTTGCACACTGTTCACTCCTATTGAGCTTGTGTCCACCAGGATCTCCAGGTCACTTCCCACAGAGCTGCTGCCCAGCCAGGCAGATCCCAGCTTGTGCTGCACTCTTGGGTTGTATTTACCCAAGTGCACAACCTTACACTTTTGTCGGAACTTCATAAGGTTCTTGTCAGCCCACTCTTCCAGCCTCTCCAGCTCATCCTGCAGGGTGGCTCTCCCTTCCAAAGTGTCCACTTCCCCACTCAGTTTGCTATGAGCAGCAAGCTTCATCAGGGTGCATTTGGTCTCATCATCCAGATCACTTTATGAAGACATTGAACAATACAGGGTCCAAGATGCTGGTGACTGAAGTGCAGTCGTTTCCAGGGTGCAGTGTGTTGACTGTTCCATGATACCCAGATACACTGAAGTATTTGCTTAAAGTCATCTGGGAATTTAACCCCAAGTTAAATTCTAGTTAAACCCCAGTTCTCAGAGTTGTCTAATGACTGGTTTTGAAAGGGAAAAACAACAAGAAAAAAACATCTTAACAAGCACATGGCACAATTGTGGCTGAGCTGGTGCCTCTCTTCCAGAAGGAAAACACTTGTGCTGTTCGGGATGTTTACACATTGGGATACAGGGAGCATTCCGGAGTAACGCGATTCTCCATGTCATTAGTCACTAAATTAATTCCTGCGTTTCTTTGTCAGAAAGTTGGCACCACATCCTGTCATTGTGAGCAGTGGGGCTAATGAGCACATTCTTCAGTATTAATCTTACAATCAAATCCTATCGACTCATCATCCTACCAAAATCTCACTTCATGGAAAGTTAGAGTTGTGCTGGAGGGAAGGGTTTGGTGCTGGGGCAGGAGCCAGGCACTGGCTTTGGGCTCTGCAGTTCATGCCAGGGTTGGTTCCCCTAACTCCCGTGGGATGTGTGTGCTGTGGGTGCATAGAATCATCATCGGGACTGATGAGTTAAGGAATACTTTGGTTATGAGAGGACAGACATCCGCACGCCAGCACATGCAGTGCTGTTGGCAGCTTTGGTTTTGGAGCTTCCCGCTGATAGCAGTTTTTGTTGGGGGTGACTTGCTCTTGGGAAGCCAAAATTAAAGGGTTAAGTTGATACATGGCAATAAATGGACTTTTAGATGCTGGGTTTGGATGATTCCTCCTAGAAAGATAATATTTACCCTTGAAGATAAGCCCAAGTGCTGTGGGTGTAGGCTCTCTTCTTGCTTTTCCATGGTGCTTTTCATAGAATCATAGAACGGTTTAAGTTGGAAGGGACCTTAAAAACCATTTAGTTTCAACCCCCCTGCCATGGGCAGGGCCTTCTTCACCTTTTCATCTGTGCCCACTGGGCCCCAATCTCTAGTCACTGAACAACTGTGGCATTTTCAGGTTTCCCTTTCCACCTCTTACTCTTCCATCCCCTCTCCTGTCTTTCACCCTGCTCCACTTTTCCCAGACCCTCCAAGTTCAAACCCCAGCCAGTCACAGTCAAGTTTGAACAGGACTAAAATGAGGTCAAACAAACCCACTCTGTCCCCATTAGAAGATGAGGAACAATTTTGGTGTCGAAAGATACATTTACAGTGTCACTTTGCTTTAGCCAGGAAGCCAGCACAGCCTCTCTGTTGTGTCTGAGACATCGCTCAAGAGCCGTGTTTATTGTAGATGTACATCTTTTTGCATTTTCAAAGACAAATCAGGTACTCAGCACTTGGGAATGTCTCCTTTGGTGCTTTTACGTATTATTTATCGTGTCAGTGAGAAATGCAAGGGCCCTTATGTGGTGATGTGAATATGGATGCTGAAATGAGTGTTTCAAATGATGGCACATGCTGTAACTCAAGGGTTTGGCGTCCAGAGGCTGCTGTCACCAGCAGATCTAAACCCTGCTTTCTGCCTAATGGTTGTTGGAAATAATCTAAACTCTCAAGGGAATTTAAAACTAAGGATGAATGGAGAGAGCTAAAGAGCATGGCAGGGTTTGGGTGCAGCTTTGTGACCTGCTTTGCTTGATTGGGACCAAAGCTTGGTGCCAGCAATCACTGCATAGTGTAGGCGTTGGTCGTCGTGTGCCCTAAGAGTCTCCAAAGCCTAAGCAGCCCCACAGCAGCCCTCCTGTGGGTCACAGTCTGAGGAGATGCAGTTCTGCCAAGTTATTTTGCTGGCGTGCTGCGTCTTCCAGCATTTCCTTGTGAATCTCAGTTCAGAAGTGATGAAATCTGCATTTTCACTCCAAAACTGCAAGCTCTGCTGACCTAATCTGGGCTTGCAGCTGAACGGGATTTTCCTCTCTATGCAGTGCTGCCAAGGGTTGTGTTGGTGCCAGAGCTGACAGCCCTTCATCCCCTGTTGAGCCCCTCTGCGCGGCGTCATGCCTGCTGTCCCGCAGTGCAGCACGCCAGCGTAGGGCATCACACTGTTCTGTTGCTGATCTGCCACTCCCATGCATTGCTCAAGGGGTTGGCAAGGAGTAGAAAGGCTCATTTTGTCTCAAAAGCCAGGTCTGAACACCAAACACCCCCAGGGATGCTCATCTTTAGGAGGAAGCAGCAGTTTTAGAGCCATTTCTCAGAGCAGCACTGGGACGGGTCCAGCTGCAGCATTGCTGCTGCTGCTGCTGTGGACCAAGGTTGCTTTGGGCATGATTTGGGATAGTTGGTCTTTGGTCCATGCACTTCTAGACCGCTGCAGCAGTTCAAACTGTGTCTGGATCTCGTGTGTGCACGTGGGGGAGCTTCTATCCAGCTGACCAGAGCTGTAAATACAGAGTTTGTGTCAGCTTAATACTTTTGTGTTGGCATCTTGCAGACTGTAGAGGACAGAGAAATGCCTGATCCAGCATTTATATGATGGAAAGAGCCCTAAAGCCAGAGTTATTGTATGACAGAAAAGCCTTGGTTTCAAGGCTGTCATTTTGAAGATTGCTGTCTTTCCTTTCCAAATAGAAAGGAGTGAGCATGTCCTGGAAAGCTGGGAAGTGCCAGAAAAATACCATGGAAAAACCTTCCCCTACCACCCTCCTGGAGAATGATTTTATGCTTTATTCTATTATTCCATGATTGTAATAGTTGAATTTGGGGCTTTCTTTAAGGCTGCGAGGCGTGCACATGCCCTTGCTCTGCACTAGGGCTATTGGGATACACTGGGGCACGGTGGGGGACCCTGGGAGCTGCAGGAAGCTGCAGGTCCCTACTTCTACCTCCTACACAGCTTAAAAGTGGTTAAATGGAGGAGTTGGGGGAGGAAAGGAGAAAAATCCAGTTGAGAGTATGTGTGTTTGCTGCCGAGCTATAAACTTCTGGAAAATACGGACTTATAAGGCAACACTAAAGAATCTCATTTTGAGCCTTGTTGTATTAATGGGCAGCGGGTCTATTTTTAAATAAATTTAGAAGAGGAGAAAACTTCCCTTTTGTGAAATGGAGCAAATAGAAAAGTATTGTGACCCCGGCTGTGTTCAGTGGAGCATATACTCACTTCATCAAAACCCACTGCTTTTCCTGTATTTCCCATCTCCCGCATTCAAATAAGGGGCTGGGAAGGAAGTGACAGGCATGACATGAGTGATAGCACAGAGGGTGATAGTGTGGGGTGGGCGCCGAGATGGGATAAGCCTCTGACATTAGCAATGTCTGTTCCCTCCGTAGCTGCCATTTTTAACCTGTCTCTTAAGTTTGCAGCTGTAAATGTCGAATTTGGCTTCAAAGAAGGGGTGGGGGGGGGTTTGAATGGGAGAGAGGAGCAGAAGGATTGTGCTTCCATATCTGCATGTTCCTCTGTGAAGATGTCAGGGATGCACGTGTGTTTTGTTGAGGAGTTTGTGTCAGTTGTACCACATCGGGTAAGAAGGAGGTTAAGCATATGTCCGAGTTTAAGTAGAGCTGTGACTCCCACCTACAGGAATCACCCTTAGTTGGGCTTCATTTGAGCCATCCCCAAATCACAGCATTACAGACTGGTTTGAGTTGGAAGGGACCTTAAATCTCATCCAATTCCAACCCTCTGCCATGGGCAAGGACACCTTCCACTAGACCAGGTTGCACCAAGCCCCATCCAACCTGACTTTGAACACTGCCAGGGATGGGGCAAGTCCTCCTGCTTCAGCTCAGTAGAACAACAGGTCTTGGCTGTGTAGGAAGCACTGGGGTCATTCCTGCATCATCCCACCCGCTCGTGTGTATGGGGCTGAGCTCAGCTAACCCGGGCTGCCAACCTGAGGTGCTTTCTTGGCAGGGTGTGAGCTAGCCAGAAGACAGCACCCTTCAGAAAGGGAGCTGTAGCAAGGCTCTGCTGGGGTCCTGCTCCAGAGAGGTTTTTCTCCTTGTCACTGCTGACATCTGCCCAGACACCCTACACCCTTGCGCAGCTTGGGTTGAAGACACTGGAGCTCTCCCAGGCAGAGAAACTCGATAGGACAGTTTAATCCTTGGCTGCGACAGTGAAAATATCAAGGTCAAATGTGCACTGTCATGAAGGTTTCGTTTTCCCCCCACACTCCCCTAACCTTTCCTTTTATACAAGATACATATGTCAGCATGACTCCCCTCCAACTGACAGGGCTCAGCTGATGTTTCTGTCCCCGCTGCACATGTGATGGTGGAGTGGCCTGATGCTTCCTCTTCTCCATCGCCCCAGCCGGGCATCGGTGGTCCCCAAAGGGAGAAGGATGCAGCAGCCCCAGCCAGCAG
>NW_009926764.1:55589-55998 GCF_000696875.1 Nestor notabilis
GCTGGAGCACAGAGGACTCCTGCGTGCTGGGGTCTCCAGCTGCATCCCATCACGGCTGGAAAACATGGAGCAATCCCAAAGTGTCTGCTTAGCCCTTGCCAAGCGAGATCACTCGGTGGAGGAGAGCTGTGAGCGTTGGCAGAGCTTTGCTCTCCTAAAGAGCATTAAAAACTGCCCTGTCCCTTGCTGTGTGCGTGCTTCAAGTGTGGCTTTGCAGGGGGAAGGTATCTCGTGCAGGGACAGCTGCACCACGGGATGTTTGGCACGTTGCTGTCGGTCCCGATGGGAGGAATGTGTCCTCCTCCTCGGAATGCCGGGCAGGCCATGCTTCCCGCTCCCACCCCTATGAGACCCCCTCATCACCCGCACCCGGAGCGTGGGAGCAGAGGCAGGTGGGTCTGGCAGCAGT
>NW_009926764.1:56034-61097 GCF_000696875.1 Nestor notabilis
GTGAGAGCACAAAACACTGCTTGGGTGGGAAGTTCCACATGGAAAAGAGCAAATGCAGCAGGATGAGTCCTGCACCGAAGAGGGTTTGCTGCCAGCAGTGTGTGGAGGTAGATTTGAAGTCACTGAGGTCCCCAAGCCCTTTAGGTGGAGTCTCTGCCACCTCTCTAACATGAAAGTCATTGTGCTGCCTGTTTGGATGCCATTGCCCGCAGTAACACTTCTGTCTGAGGCTGGAAGTGGAATGGTGCTTTTCCTCTTGGTCTGTGGTCAGGGAGGAGGAGCACGAGCTGAACGTTTGGCCTTTGGAGTTGTTCTGCATTTTTAGGTGGTGGGTTGAATGCGTGAAACCATTTCCTTCCCCAAGCAAACCAAGTAGCACACGCTGCTCTTTTGCTGCCAGAAAACTTGGTGTGAGGATGGTCTGCTCCATCCAGGCATGCTTGGACAGGGGGAGATGGGACCCTGGTGCTGTCCCCAAACTTGCCCCCTCCTTAGAGTGGCAGGAGGCCCCCGGCGTTCGGCCGGGGTGCCCCAGCCACTGGCATTTCCGCTTGGCAAACAAACCAGATCTATTTGTAACTTAAAATAGGGTTTGGGAAGGCAGTGGGGAGCGTGTGCACCCAGTGTGTGGGAAATGTACTGATACTAAACTGGAGGAGATTCTGTTTAGCAAACTTTGTCACTGCGCTCACAAGGCAATGAATCGGCCACAGCACAGTGGGGATGTGACAAGAGGGTGCTTGATGTGAGGCTCATGTGCAGCTGAGGTAGGGGCAGCTTGGATGGGAAATGCCTTTCCTGGGTATAGTGTTCCCCAAACCCCCCATGTTCTCAGTAGAGGCAGTGCCTTGGGACCTCTGCTCTGTTCCCCGTGGCTGTTACATGCTGTGGGGTCCCCTGCCATCATGATGACTGAACATTGCAGCGTGCTAACCCTAGAGTTTTGCTTTTCTTGCTGCATTTACCAGCAGTTGAATTATCATTTCATCATCCCCACGGCTCATTCAGCATCGCCTTGTGCTTGCATGTGTAGTCCACGTTAAGCACGCTGCTCTGACGCGTAATTATTCTCCATCAGGTAGTGAACTTCCTGGTTAAATGAATTAGGAGTAATTATAGGTATTGTAGCGTAATTGCGACGTGACTGCTGTTTGCAGGATGACTAATTGCTGTATCCCGGGAAGCAGCTCTGCTCTGTGTGTACACACACACTGGGGTCGAGGAGCTTGTGTTTTGCTTCACCCCTTGCACTTTGAAACCGTGTGGTTCTGCTGGTGGTTGTAGTGTTGGGAAGCAGCGTATCGCCTCATCTTCAGGGTGTAAATACAGGCTTTTTCCAAGAGCTTCCTTCATCCCGTATCTTCTGCGTCCTTTTGAGCTTGGGGCTGGTTTGAGTGCCTGGGAGAGGCTCACTGACACCTCCTTACCCGCACGGACATCTCCATCTCTGCCCACGTGCACAATAGCAGGGAATCCATGCAGGAGCATCACAGTCCTTGCGTTAACCTCAGCCCAAAATATCTCCCTGATGTTTGCCTGCTGCAACGTGCTTGTGTTGTATTTGTGCACATGAGGTGATGCACTGGAAGAGCATTTTAGGACTGATGGGGTTCTCCCAGCAGGAAATTGCAGTCCTAATTCCTTTTGTGAATTAATGTTTTGCTGTGTGTTGCCCTGTCCCTTCTCTCTATGCCTGACCAGTTGCCATTTGGGATATGTGTGCCGAAGAAATGATGCTGAGTCTGTCCTTTTGATTTGCTACCTGCCGTAATTATCCCACCTGAATTTTCCATGACTTGGAGCCAGAGAGTTTGCTGCTGAGCTTGTCTGGCTGGGAGCCTTGTGTTGGTGGGATACGAATGACGTGCACTCAGGTCACGAGTCCTGGTATAGAAAAGCAGTGGCTGTAGCTCAGGGGACAGCTGTTGAAGCGATGCACAACATCTGGCCTGATTAAACAAAGCAAATAATCACCTTGTAATAAGCCAACCTGTGAAATACCTGCTTCTGTTGGGAGAAAGCTCTTTAAGGAAAGGAAAACCGGTGCTGGGGTTGTTTTATGCCTGTGTGCGCTGTGCTTTGCAGCACTCTCAGTTCTGCTTCCTTGGCCCGCTGCTGACATCCAGTAGCCAGCGAGCTTCATCGTAAGGAAATATTTTCTATAGGTCTTTCAGAATATCTGCTTCAGCCTGAATTTCAAACAAACATTGCCATGTTTGGAAATCTCCCTGGTGCTCCCCCTCCATCCTCTCTGCGTGAACTTTTGCTAAAGGGTGACTCATCATAATCCCTTCCCTAACAGCAGAAATCCCAGGCTGAGCTGCCTTTTGGGATCTGGAGGGTCTGCGCTCAGGTTTTGGATACAACAAAAGACAAGCCACTCGCAAGCCTTCAGCCACCAGATGGATTGACCCCATTTTTTGCCCTTTACCCCCCATCTTTGGTGCAGGTTGAGCTCACTTGCAAGCAGCAGATGCCCAGGGATGGATGTGCTACCCCAATGTGGTATGTTCCCACATGCTTCCCAAGCAGGGGGCATCTTTTCCCTGGGAACTCATTAAACACATCCCAGGCTGTATATATTCTCCCCTCCTTGCCCTCCCTCCTCTGTGCTGTGGATTGACATGTAAATGTTAACTTACGGCATTAATCCTCCTGGGCAGCAGGTTTGGAAGGTGGATGAGCATAAAAATCAGTGGAGGCTATTCTGCTGGTGACCCATGCTCTTTAATTAATGCTTTTCAAAATGGCATTTTGATGAGGGGTAACTTTAAAGGTATAATTATAGTGGTGCAGCAATTAGCTAGGTTGGTGTGGAGGTATTTCCAAATCACAGCCAACAAAAAGCTCGCTCGTTGGCAATCGCCAGGTACAAATCTATGAACTCCGGTGTATCAGAGGGGACCAAATCAGTCAAATATATCCCAAGCCCCCGTATTGTTTCTCAAACAAAGGAGAAATCAAATGATGATGACCCACCAGTGCTGAAGACGTGTTTCCTTCAGCAATGGACGTCTCAATTAAGCTACTCGCATGTTAAGCGTTAGAATAACCCGACGTTTAGGACTGTAGAGAGCATTTCCGAGGGAGTGTTGTTGGTTTAGTTAAACCTTGATGAAACCTATCCCAGCAAAGCTCAGGTAATGGGGAGACTTCCTGAGGCCTCTTTTCTTTTTGATAATAGTCACTAGAAGTTCCCCTAAAGCCCAGAATAAGGGCACCAATTTGTTTGACACACAATCTGCAGTCAATTTTATCAGAGTTAAATCATTTCCCTCCTCTCCCCTGTCTCTATCCCATCCCTGGTTCATCTTCTAAGGATGTTTCATTAGAAAACTGGCAATTTCAAGCTCAAAACCTCCTTTTTAGGGTTCGTTCAGCATAAGCCAGCAGCAGTCCCTAAGGATTCATAATCATAACCTGTCCTTGGCTGTCGTTTCTTTTCCAGCTCAGTTGGCTGCTCTTATTGATCCCTCAGTGAAGTGTCCATGTGTTGGTCCCTGTCGTGGTTGGAAAGTCAAATGTCTCCTGCTTTTCTTGCAGAGTGTGTTGCACAAACACACTTATGCATATTGAGAGTCTTAGCCCACAGGGTGGATTTAATACTTCTCTGCTCCCCAGAAAATATCCAGTAAGGAGGAAAAAGTATAAAAGGGAAGGAAGGAAGGAAGCAAAATCATGCTGCCTTTAACATAGCTTATATTTCTTAATTTATTTCACAAAATACAATATCCAAGGGTTCCAGCTGCCAACTTTTCCTCTTTGATAGCCTCATAAATCCTTTAAATTAAAATTCAGCATTTTCCCCTAAATTGAAGGTAAAATGTATTGATTTAGTAGAGAGGACGAAGCTAAAGGTATATTTGTATGTAAGCCTGAACAGTACTTAAAAGCATATGGGGAATGGCCATTAAATTAAATAGTTTTGCATTCACCCTTCCTGTTTCTTGGCAATTCTCTGCTCAGTGGTAACACTGAGCTCTCCAGGTGGAAAACTAGAATGCTGCATGGAAAATCATAGCTTCAAGTATAGGCAATTGCAGAGGTATACATGAAATAAATAGCTTTGTAAGCAGTGTTTGAGACTACCACCATTTCCCATGCACAATAGCACAAGGCCTTTTATCAAGCCTTTTATTTAGGCTTGTGAGGTTAAATTTATCATTGGGAGGGGGGAAAAAAGCCCTTCCCACAAGACCTGCGAAGTACTGAATTAAGAGGGCACAGAGAATCTGGGAGTGATTTATGTGATGGGCTCACATGCTGGGTGCTCTCTGGGTTCGAACACCCTTGTGCACAGTGCAAATGTTGTGCAGGTAGCTTGGAGGAATCAGCCTTATGAGTGCAGGGATAGATGATGCTTCAATTGATGCTTCAAGCTGCCAAAACGGCTGCTGCCAAAGATGCTGCTGTCATGGGAGGGGGTTTTCCATGTGTGCATTTAATTCCCTGGGCTTTTCCAGCTGTGGAGAGCTGCGGAGGGATTTGCACAGTGCTGGCAGGCCATGACCACCAAGCACCTGTTTTCATTAAAATACCAGGCTTTTAACCACTGCCTGTCTTTGGGGTTCATATTTGTTTTGGGAGGAGTGATTTCTGGCTGTCACCCCATCCCCACGCGTTCCCTAATTGCTTCCCTGGCTCCATACAATAATGTAAGGATGGCTCCTCTGCCCAAAACTGACATGCTGGAAAAGCAGTTGCTTTAGTTCCTTTCATTTCTCTGGGCTGGTTTCAGCCAGGCAGTTGTCTGCTGGTCAGATCCAGGACTGGAAGGGAAACAAGAATTCACATCTCCTGTGGCATTGGGAGGGAGGGAGCCCTGAGAGCTCCCACTGAGCCCTGAGTCTCCCATGTCCCCACCTGCACCCCATCCTTCCCTGCAGCAAAAGGGCAGGCTCCTTCCCCTGCCCACAACCAGTTCTTCAGCAACATTTCCAATGGGAATTGTAGTGGCAAAAGCAATGAAAATCCCAGTTTGTTTTAATCTGAGCCAGCCTTAGCACTCCCTAGCTTGTTAAGATGAATTGATGTTTGCATTCACACCCATAAATAGTCCTGCT
>NW_009926764.1:61129-87293 GCF_000696875.1 Nestor notabilis
GGGGGGAGGGTCTGAAGGAGCAGGGCTGTGGCTTGCAAATAGAACTTGTAAACCATGTCATAGTCCTTCTCTGATTTCAGTGAGCTCTTACCTTTCCTTGCCTTGATGGGCAGTGAAGGGAATGGTGGTGGTGTAACTAAAAACTGTAATGAAAAATGCACTGATGTTTCATTTTTAGGTCTTTTCTCCCACTTTTCCAAACACTTCCTTATTATTTAAGGAATATATTATGTGTGTGTATAGATATATATATATATGGATGTTTATACATATGCAGATCTATGCATATGCATATGTATGTTCATATACACACATCTCTCTCCCACCCCTGAGCTAACTCGAAGTTATATTGTCCTCCAAGTTCAAAATGCCATGCCTTTTTTCCCCAGTGGATTTGGCATTCCTCTCGGAGCCAGCAGGATGTTTTAGGCAGGGAGCCACAAATAATACAAAAAGCAAAGCCAGGACTGTGACTTTGTTTTGGGGCTTTGCTTGTAGATCATTGCCATGGAGCAGGCTTCAACATAGGGATGTGGTGGATTGGGGTGGAGATTGAGAGACAGTGGTTGGAGCCAGGCTCTTAATTTGATCTTTCCAGTATTCCAAGGTTTGCACTTCACCTGCCTGTGCTACCAGGTTGAAAGCAAGTTTGTTACCTCCCTTCCAGCGTGATTAGAAACCAGCTTCCCTAGAAACCTTCTGGGAATGGATTTAATTGGGCTCTAAACAATGAAATAGGAACTTCATAGATTGTTATGCATATGTGACTTTCTTTTTTCCTCTTTTATACTTTGTCAGCAGCTTGCAACTATGGTAACAACCCAAAGATGAAACAGAAACTTGATTAAATCAATACATCAGACAAGTACCTACCATACACTCTGCTGCTTCACCCCCCCAAACAGAAAAGCTGATGAGGAGTGAGACTGAGCTAGACTGTAGTGTGGGGTTATTCTACCCCTGGCAAATCATTTGGGATCACTGTATCGTTTCTTCTCTGACTCCTGCATTTTCATTTTTCCCCCTTTTTAACAAAATTGGGCCTGTCATTTAGATTGCAATGTTTTGCATGCTTTCAAAGTCACAGGGCAGAGAAGCAAAATGAGATACAGTGGTTTTGGTTTATTACTTGGAAGACTACATGGTCTGAAAAGCAATTTAAGCGTAGTGGTTTTGCAGAGCTCTACCTGTGTGAGGGGAAGGATACAGGACTTGGTCCCAAGTCTTTGTCCAGGGACTTTCATGTTGTGAAGCAGCTGGGAAGCCACATCCTCCTTTTATGTAGTATTTCCCTCATGTGTTTGCATGAGGGTCCCAAAATGCTTTGAGAATACATCACTCAGCCCCATAATAAACGTGTTGGGGAGGGTGATAGTGATCCAGAGGTGAAGGCTGTGCAGCCCCATTCCTCCTGGCTGCGGTGCATAGGTGCTGTCCCTCCAGCCGCAGCTCCCGGGATGCTCCGGGCATGATGTTGTTCCAGCTTCCCCTCGTGACTCAGCCGTTGAAGTGGGAATTGCATTCAGCCCTCTGCTTCCCATCCCGATGGCATGCGTAAACAATTACTGTCATCTTAAACCTCCCTTTTAATTTGTAAAGGCCCACTTTTCGTGGGGCTTGAGTTTCCCAGGCTGACAGGCGGATAAACGCTGGGAGAACCAGCAGGGATGAGGACAGGAGCCTGGTGCGGCGTTCCTCACATGCTGGGAGAAGAGGGGTAGATCCAGCCAGCAAACATCCCTCCGTACGTAGCCTGTGTGCTGGTGCAGAAGGAATGCAGGATGCGGCCCGCAGGACTTGACAAAGCAAGGCAAAGTTTATGAACCTTTAATAGAAACCCCGGGGGGAGAGGGGGTGTGTGTGTGGTGTTAGTTGTTTTTCAGCAAACAAACTAACTTTTACTCAATTTAATTCTTTTTGGGGAGAAATTTGAGCTGACAAGGGTATGTAACTGCAAGGAGTCTCAGCAATCCCAGTAATAAAGAGTCTCAGATGAATGTGATTCCTGCTCTGTTTCTGCCGGGAGACTAAATAAGAAATGCTGGGAACCAGACTTCTCACTTGCTAGAAGCAGACAGGATTGGGGCCCCAGATTGAAAGCACATTCTTAAATCATGTTAATGGCCTTGGGATGCGGTTCCTCATTCAAGCTCCATTGTCAGCCATGGGAAGGCTCCTTCTCTGGCTTAGGCTGGAGACAGTTTGTTCCTGTTTGGTAGAACCAGCCGGTCCTACCAAAATCGCAGCCAGTTCCCTACATTGCCTGTTTAAAAAGTTGCTGTTGGCAAGTTTCACTCCTGGTCTCTCCTGCACCTTTTCCCAGGAGCAAACTCAGCTCTGGGGCTTTTCCTGCCTGCTCAGCCTCAGATGGGGAAAGCCCCATCCCTTGTGGGGATGGATGGAGAGGAACCCTTTGCCAACCCCGTTGTTCATCCCACTCTGTTGCCCTGCAGCTCTCAGGGTGAGGTGGATGGGAGCCTCAGTTTCTGTATGATTGGGTGGTGCTGATGTGAAACCTTCCGGAGCTTACTGAGATTTCATATTGCTCTGAATGAGGCTGCAGCTTCCATTGTAGCAGATCCTGGTCTTTCTTCTGCCTTATTAGTTGCAGACAATTTGGGGGTACTCTGAATCACAAGTTCTTACAGAATCAGAGAGTCAAAGAATGGTTTGGGTCAGAAGAGACCTTTGAAGATCACATAGTCCAAGCCCCTGTTGTAGGCAGGGACACTTTCCACTAGATCAGGTTGCTTAAAGCCCCATCCAACCTGACCTTGAACACTTCCAGAGATGCTTCATCCAGCTTCTCTGGGCAACCTGCTCCAGTGTCTCACCATCCTCACAGTATGCATTTCCTCCTTATATCTAATCTAAATCTACTTCAGTTTAAAACCATTACCCCTGTCCTATCTCCACAGACCCCGTTAAAAGGTCTCTCTCCATCATCCATTACAGTTAGAGAGCCATGATTTTGGAAGTGCTGTTCTCGTGGTATCTATTAGCAGAACTGCTTCAGATGATGTGATCTCCTTGGCAGTGGCTGGCGTAAGGTTAAATCTCTGATCTTTTATACATTTGTAGTCTTGTGAAACATGGTTTTCAAAGTCTCAGTAGATGCATTAGCGCAGTTTCTTTAAATAACCATGGATGATAAAACCTTATCAGTGGACAGACCATCTGCTCCCCTTGCACTGTCAGGGGAGCAGAAGTGCAACTTCTCTCCGTGCATCCCTTCATCCCTCCAGCCTTCCCCGGCTCTCCAGCTCAGGCGCTGGCAACTGTCAGACCCATTTTCGAAGCTCTTCTAGCATGGTTTCTCAGCTATTTGTGTGCCCAAAGTCCAAGTCTCCTTGGAGGAAAGGTCGCTCTCTGCAGCTGGCTGATACGCCAGGAGCTCTTCGTCCCTTTGAATTTCTCTGTCGCTTGGCACTGCTCACATGTGTTTCTTTGGCCCAGACCAGAGGGACCAGTTAACCTTAATCAAGGAAGGCAAATGAAAGGCTGTGACATAATCTTGTTGAAGTGTTTAGGTTTAAAGATCTGACATTAGAAAGAGTAAATGTCAAATTGAGTTTAAACAACAGAATAACACTTGAAGGGCCAAATTTTTCTCTGGTGTATATAGCTACAAACCCACTTACTTCCCACAAAGAATTTGGCTGCGTTTCTAAGCAAGTCTTGCAATCCTGATTGGAATCATGGGGCTGCTGAAGTTCATGGCAGCCACCCACTAACCGGTGGTGATCCAGCCCCTTCGGCGCAGGGGCTCTTCACGGCCCACTGAGATGATGCTGCCCGTCATGTCTTCTCCATGGTTTTTTTCCTCCTCCTTATCCTATAATCTTCCTTTTGTTTGGATAGCCCTTGTATGTTCCCTGCTGTTTCCACCATACCTTGCTTTCTGCGTTGACTGGGTCCCTGTCCAGTGTATTTTCCATTAACCCCATCAGCTGGGATCCCCCTGAGTGCTCCAGGATCTCCGTTGCCACTTCCCCCCAGCACTCACCCTTCGAGGACTAGCAGGAAGGAGCTGCAAATGGAAACCCCCCAGTTTGAATCTATTTGTGTCTCTTCTGAAGGGCTTTTCATTCCCATGCAAATGCTGTGCTCGGGAAACAATGTTTAATCATCCCTTGATTGAAGAGAAAACCAGCGAATATGCTCACATTGGAGTTTTTCTCAGAAGCTGTTAGACAATTGATCAAATGATGAGAAACCTTATTTGGCTCAGTGGGAGCATGGTCTTCAGTTGGGAACTTATTTATGAGGTCCTGTAATGAAGATAGATGATGCTTATGGTACCTGGAATAGAAAACAAGGCTTGTAACTGAGAAGGCAGGAAGGTGGTGCTTGTGTTGTTAAGTAGAAGCCCCAAGAAAGCACCTGGAAAAATATCAGGACCCTGATGCTGCCTTCAGGTCTGTGTGCTTGAGCTATTTCCAGCCATTTTCAACCCAAAGTATTCCATGTAGCCATACCCACCAGGAGTCTGTGGAAGGCAGCCGTCCTCGCAGCTCTATGGAGGGTGAGTAGCAGGAGCAGCGTGGAATGAACATTAATTAAAGAGTGCTCATGAAGTAATTGGCATTAAACATCACTGAAGCTGCCTTGCTGAAGAGTTGTAATTATTGCAGAACACGGTTGCCGGAGGCTATACACAAAATATGTTGTCAGAGAGTGCAGGCACAGCACAGAGAAACAGCACGTGGATGGTTTGTCTGGTGGGATGGAGAGGAGAGAACAGCCGGTGTGCTCCTGGGGTGGCTGCTGCTGCTTCTCAGCTTGTTGGGCTTCTCCTGAGGCCATATGAGCAAAGTAAGGTACCTAATGGACTAGTTCTTGTGAGCAGAGGTTGGGGACAAGAGAGCTGGTGCTGCTTCTAGGGCTTTCCTTTGGGAGTTACTGAATTCACCCCAGGGCTTGTTGTGGTCAGTGGATGCTGATGAATGGGAGAAAATTCATGAGATCTTGTTAAGGAGGGTTTGGTTATGGAAGCTGGACAAAGTGCTGGCAGGGAATGGATGGAAGGTGCAGATGCATTAGGAAAACATGGATATTGCTGGTAAAGTGGGTGTCTGTATGTGTAGGTCACAAGGATGAACCGAAGATGCAGCAGGATTGTGCGTGACTAAGTGCGTGATGGTGCATAAGATAAAACAATAACCTTGTCTAAAAGGTTGGGCCGGATGTGGTCCCAACTACAACGGATTCAGGTTTGTTTGTGGGTTTGGTTTTTGGAGGCAGAAGGTTTGTTTTTCCAAGGGTTATGTTTTATATTGGGATTCCCTGAGGAATTCAGGGACAGCTTAAATTTTTCACACCCCTCGCTCCCCAGTAAATCCATATTGGATTCCCCATCATCTGAAGTCAAGCACACAGCTGGATGAGCACTCCGGCTGGTGTTTGCAGCCTTGTGGTAGGTCTCTTCTGCAGGATGCTGAGGGAGGTGGCTCTTCTATGGCTGTCTTTAGCACGGAATAGAGAATTTGGTTTGCATAAGGAGAAGACCACCATCGTAACAGCAAGCTGATTCTGGTTAGCTCACCGGTGGCTTTGCAGCACCCTGCTCCCCAGCACTTCTTTTCTCCATGGCCACTTCCAGAATAAGGTGTTATTAGAGAATAACAGCTCACAACAGTGAGAGCCAGGCATCAGCATTCCCAAATTAGGTTCTGCAAGCTTGTAATTTGGGGTGATATAACAGCAATGTGCTCTCCTCCGGGAGCAGCGCTCGCATCACATGTGCCGGATTCCCACTCCCGGATTATCTTTCAGGGCTTTCCCCCGCCGCGGCTCCCCATCCTCCGTCCCTTCTCCAGGCAATTACTCAGCTGTTTCTCAGCTGTTCCTTGTAGTGTGCTGCTGTCAGGGATGAGAAGGCAGTGCTGCTGCTCCATGGGGAGAGGTATTACTTCTATTTATTTCCCCCTTTTTAATGGCTGTTGGGACAGCTGTGGGTCAGGGACAGCCGAGTGCCGGGCGTAGCAGTGCCCGGGTCCAGAGGGAGCGGTGAATCAAATGGCTCTTGATGGTTACTTATGTTTCGTGAGCCTGGTGTTGCTCATGTTCGTAGGAGACTGATTCCTGAGCTTTGCAAAATGAGGCTCTTCGGAGATGTGTGATTAGGATGGGCCAGTAAAATAAACCTGATCTCCTTAGGCTCAAGTCTTAGCAAATCCCCGTGCTCCCTGAGCGGCTGCTGGTTTTTACGCTGTGTACAACCCAAGGCTGATGAATGAGGACCTGCTTCTCTTCCTCACCCCTTAATCTACTAGGAAGCCCATTTGCAGTTACTGTTAGATTTGGTTTTAACCTGCTTTTCTTTTTTCCCTGTATCTGAGGGCATCCAGATCTCAGCCACACACTGTAACAGCCTGTTATTATTGCTGCTTATCAGACCATGCCCCTGCGGCTCCCCGTGTCGATGCTTTTCTTTTCCTGTTGGAGACACAAATCTGTGTTTCTCCAAGAGGATTCTTTACATTGGCCACAAGGTTTTTTGAAGCCTACAACCTCCTTATCCTCTGGGAGGAAAAAAGGGAATAAAGCTGTGGCATAAGAGGGATGCTCCACTGGACTCTGCCTTTGGAAGGAGGTAGTGTCACTTGGGCATGTTTCTGCAACGCGTGCTTTGCAGGTTGGTCATAGTTTGATTTTGAGGTAGCAAAGGCTTATTTAACTACAAAAAGAAAAGCAGCAGCAATAATTGTTGTCGTCTGGCTGTGTGTGAGGTTTTAATTAAATACCCATCGTTGTTCCTATTAGTTGCTTTTACAAGCTGGCACCTTTCGTGCTGCTGAGTGGCTTTCTTGTGCTGTCAGGAGAAAAAGCTTGATCAGGTCAGACCCACATGTTCTCCTGTGGCTTCTCTTGTTAGTTCCTTTGTCTTCAGAGGCTGCTGTCAGCCCTTCTCCTTACAGGCACTGAAGGTGCTCTCCTGTGTTTCTAGAGCTTGGTTAAGATTCAAGCAAAGGCAAAAACTTCTCTGTCCCTTTGCATCTTCCAAACCCAGCGCAAAGCCCTTTGCTTCTTGCCCTACAGCTTTGCACACTGCTTCATGGGTGCCCCCTCAGGAGCTCAGCCTGGCCATGGCATGGACAGGGTCATGGTGGTGGGCTGCAAGGAGACCTAGGAGCATGGAGGAGATGTTGTGCAGGGTCTGCCATGCATCTGCATCCATCTCCTCATGTTTTGAGTGTGCCTTTCTGCTCCGATGCCCTTTGGGAAGGGAAATCCCTATATCTTCAAGGCATGAACCACTCCCCTGGTCCTTTTGCATCCGCTCTCCTAAATGAAACCTATCATTGAGATGTGAACCCTCAGAAGCAGGGCCCTGCAGCTCCTTATGTCCAGATCAAGGCAAGGAATGGGGGTTTAATAGCCCAAATCTGAGCCTAACCAATTGATCCGTAGTCATCTAATACCTTAAAACAGCTGTGCAACATCAGGAAACAGCTGGAAAGTAACGTGTTAATAATTTTCTGCTGTTTCCTAATCTTGCTCCATCCTTTTCAGTGTTTCTCCTGACCTCAGAGTTATGCTCATTCATTCATTCCTCGTGTGGTGTGACTGAGGGCAGCTCCCACCACTGCCTGTGTTTCTCCCAGGCTTGGTGGGAGACATTTCAGCACCGAATTGTTTCCCAGTGTGCCCGTTGAGCTTCTCTGAAGGAAAAAGTGATGCTGGGGAAGGGGTGGGGAAACGTCCCAAAAAAATTCCTGATTCCAGAATGACAGATGGAGTTGGGGAAGATGCATTGTATTTGTGCATGTTTCCTGAGCTGTGCAGAGGCTTCTCCTGCTTTGTGTGTTAGTGGGAAACGAAAGTGTGTGTAAGGAGATGAACCCAACCTAATGCCTCCAAAGCGCCGGTTGCTTTTCACAGATCCAGCGTGTGTTGATTATCGCAGGAGCGAGTTGTTATCTTGCTGTTACATGTTGAGTTTGGAGAGTAAATGGAGTGTACGTTGTGTGGTGGCTGAGAACGTGGAGGGAGATGCTCACACTGTGTCACAGCGTTTGCTGCTGTTTCCTCTTGTCATGGCGTAGGGTGAGAGATGTGCTTTTCTCCCGGGGGGGACCACAGTGATGACACCCGGTTTGCATGGTGGGTTTGCCTTTGGTGGGACATCCTCATGACCCAAGAGGATCCCTCCTTGTCCTGTCATCCCCACTATGCTTCAGGGGGAGGGCTGGAGCATCTGAACCCCTTGGGGATATGGCTGGGGGAGCTCAGAACAGCATCGCCTGCTCTTGGGGCCAGCTCACTGCCATCACTTAGGTACACAGCCTGTGTCATCCACACTGTCCCCTGAACTCCAGTTTCTTCCCCGCATCCACAGCTGCTGTGAGAGTTGTGCTTGCTCGGGGCTTTTCCAGCACACTACAATTTTATGTAGTATTCACTTTTTCTGAGCTGCTTCAGCCTTTTCTTTCTTTATGTGCATAGAAAGTGCGTGTCAGCTCTTTGAGCCACCCTGTGTCGCAGAGAACTCTTGGTCACCCTCATCACAGATGCCCCAGATAGGACAGAGTTGGTCCTGGTGGCTTTCTTCTTGCAGCTCAAAGGAAAGACGTCAATGAAGTGAACACATCATGTTTTCAGGGAAGAAAAAGAGGTTGAATATAAATAAGGTCAAAAAAGGTTGACCTGGGCCTCCAAATATCACACAAACCCAACTGAAAATAGCTTTACCTTTTAAAATGGGAAATAGGGCTTCTCTCTGAAGAGAGAACTTTCCAGGGATGTTTTTGTTTCATTCAAAGCCTGCTTTTTCCTTGCTTGGATAAAAGATCCATCAGAAAATGTATGACCTTTGCTATGGTGGGAGCTGAGCTACTGAAAGACAGACCCCCCGTAGTAGGAAAAGAGGGGGGAAATAAGGAAGCAAATAATGAAATACACCAGGATATCACATCTCACAGGACAATCAGAAGAAGTCCATCCTGAAGAGTGAAGTACACGTGTGGACTATATGTAATTGAGGTTTAAGGCTCACAGGAGTAACTGTTACCCAAATGCAGACGAGTCCCTGCCCTGCCCCTGTGCCAGGTTCTGCCTGGCTGACATTTCAAAGAGGAAAATAGTTTCTCCATCGCTGCTGCTGCTGCTTTTCTGCCACCGAGCACATTGGCATTCCCAGTGTCACACACAGAGATAACTGAAAAGCTGTTCTGGGCTTGTTTAGCAAAATGAAATTGTATCTCCTTCAGCCTTTAAGGAAAAGTCATGTCACTAGTCAAGTATAAAGAATTGCTGACCCTTGTTGCTGAGATAAGGGTATAATATCAGGCTTTTTTCTTCCCTCTTCTCCCTGCTCGGTAGAAGTTAGAAGTGTGCCTGCCTAAAGACACAAATCGAAGTCCGTAGCTTTTCCCTTGAGTGAGATAATGCCATCAAGAACCAAAACACCTGGAAAAGTGGCTGCTTCACAGAAGCTGGTCAGGCCCCATCCCCATGTTTCCATCACGGGGACCCCCGTGTGTGGCAGGAACCACCCCAGCAGGACTGCTGCTCACGCTCTTCAGTGTGAAGCCCAGCGCTTGGGTGGAGGGTGGTTAAATCCCGGTGCCTGCAGTTTTCCGCCTGCCAGGACCTGCTGCCATTCCAGTGGGTGGAAAGAATTCCCCAAGCCTGGCGGGAGCTGCTTTTATCTCCGCAGATACCGGAGCCCCTTTTGGAAACTCTGCTGGGAGAGGAAGATAATATAATAAGAATGTGACAGTGAGAAGGAAAGGTGAAGCAATTAGAAAAGACAACGCCTGACAGTCTGGGATGAAAAGAGATACTTACAGCAGGAGATAATTCCTATCTTTATGCCCAGGGAGGTTTCTGTCCATTAGTCACTTTAACATTAATAAGAGTTGTGTGGCCGAGCCCTAAAAAGTGGCTTATTATGAAGAGGGGAGCCCACTATAAAACATGTCATCCAGAGCGATGGACTTGCCTTGCAGCTCCGTTATCCCAGCAATGTGACGATAGAGAGAAATGAGGGCTGCAGCCTCCTGCAGCTGCTCTCTGGGAAGAGGCATCCAGCTTGTGCTTGGCTGCTGGTGGCTCTCTGCTGCCCCGTGCTCTTTGCTTGCACCCCAGGCCACCTCGCTGACATTGGTCCCGCTGATGGGGGGACCAATTGGACCATTGGAAGAAGCTACAGAGCCCTTGGCATGACCGGAGAAGTGGGCATTTTGAATTCTTCATCCCAATGTGGCAGGAGGACTTGGATACCCCAGGAGCCATTGATGGAGTAGGATGAAGACCTCTGTGCTGTTACGCTCACTCAATCAAGCTCATTATCTCTGGTAGCATCCAGCCTTCACCCTCCAACAGCTCCTTGATGTGTTGTGAGCTGGTGGCCTCCATCCCAGTCCCACACACCACCAGCTGCACACATGCAGCTCATTGCTTCCCTTATAGCAGACAGGAGAAGCCAAAAGACAGGTCATGCTATAGGTGCTGGACTTCACTTCCCACGGGAGCGGTGAAGTGAGACACAAGGATATTTGCTGCATCTCTGCTCAAGGTTACTGCCTTTAATAGGACCAGCAACTCAACATCTACTATCACTAGTATATATGTGATATACTAGTATATATGTCATATAATAGTATATATGTGATACATATAAATGCCTCTTGGAGAGAAACCTCAGTGCTGCCTGTGCAGCCTTTGGCCTGGGGGAAATGGCCATTGAGTGCATAGGGCAAGGTCCAAGCTCTGCTCTGGCAATCTGGCTTCCAGCACTGTTGGTGATGGTGACGTTCCTGAATTAATAAGAGCATTTCAAGTCCACGCTCTGTGTGGTTGCCAGCCTTGGCAGTATTGCCAGCTCTGCTTTAATAATGGCAGATTGCAGAATTATTCAGAGGAGGAAGAAAGCTGTGCAAGGGGGGGATGCAGTGGAGACATTTTGTGTTGCAGCAGTGGCAGGGAAGGCTTCTGTTTTTCCCAGTGGATAGAATTGAGCAGGAGACTTGACTTGAATGATTATGAGGGTACAGGTGTGTGTCTGCTGCTTTTGGATGGCCTTGCCAAGAGGGCCAAGTGGAAAAGAGCAGAATTTAGGGGATGGGAGGCAGTGGGTGAGTTGGGCTGCCATGTAAGAAGTAAAACAAGGGGCTGCCTGTGAGTGGCAGGATGACCCCTGATTATCTTGGCTTGTTCTTGGTGCTCAGTGCTTTCAAGTCAATAGCTTATTCCTCACCATGTGAGGGTGGAACAAGACAGTGTGTGTTTAGTTTAACAGCCACAAAAGAGAAGCCAAGAGGGAGAGCCCAGGGCTGGCCACTTCCCAAGGCTGATAACCACATCCTCCAGCAGTTCATGGGATGATTTGATGGTGCAAAGAGCCACCTGAGAAGGCTCATGCAAGGCTTACCTGAAGGATGCTCAGGTGCCAGCCGGCAGCTCTCATCCCCACACCTTTGGGGGCGACCCGCAGTGGCAGCATCCGCCTCATCTCACCCACACACACAGGTTGCCCTTTCCAATTTGGCAGCTGCCAGGTACTTTCTGAACGCTTCAGCGGTGTTCCCTTGGCAACACTTTCAGATGTGGATCACAAAGTGTGTAGGAGAAATACTGAACTCTACATCCAGGCGCTTCCCTGCGCAGCGAGCACCGTCCCGTTAGCGCAGCCAGGGCATGGCTATTCCCGTTCCTCAAATGCGGGTGCTATTCTTAGCTCTGACACGTTGCACGTATCAAATACCCATCAGGATCGGGTGCTCCCGATGCAGTGCCTGGGAATTCACACGGGGGAACCCTTGGGATTTACCGTGTAAGTTAAGACTGGCCCCGGCTGCCAAGGATGAGGCTGGATTTCCCCAGCTATCCCGACCGGCTGCTGCTGTGTGCCCAGTGGGTTTGCTCTGACGTTGGGCTGGATGGATCCTGGTGTCTGCTGTAGCTCTACTTAGTGTTTGGGGTGTTCAATCCAGCATCAACTCGCTGTGAATTTGGTGCCACCTCCAGTGGGTGCTTGTGGGTGCCACTGCTCCGTGCAGTGCTCCCATGCCAAGGAATGACCAAGACAGTGTGCAAAATCACTGTGCCAAAGGTTTTAAAGCAAAAGGAGGTGGGAGAAAATGAACTTCATGTTCAATTCATGGTAATCTGGGTTCATTATAGCCCTCTGCCAGCTCTGGTCTCCCACCAGCCACTCGTTTTATTAACTTATCCATCTGCTTTGAGGGAAAGTGGGTGAAATGGTACAGGGGGTTTTCTCTTGCCTTTTTTACTCTGGGAACCTGGAGAAGAAATAATCAGCTGGGAAATCTAGGCCATCCCATTGTGGTTCAATCTGGGCCTTGAAACCATCAAGCTGGGCTGATTTCAAAGTGGCCATTTCTTCCTCGGTCTCAACTCTTTTGATTTTATTTTGATTTGATTTTATTCAGTCATCTGGAACAAGCAGGCGCAGAGGGGAGGTGAAAGCAGAGGATGCTGATAATAGTTCTTCAGCAGCAAGTTGGGCATAAAATAGCTTTATCCGTGGGTTTTGTCCCTTTTTTTTGGTGTTCCCATTTGCAGTAGTTGAAAGGCATTTGCAGAGGGGCCGAGGCAGACGGATGCGGGTGCCGTAGGAAGGCTGCTTATCCCTGGTTATCCCTGGGCTTTCCAAAGCTGATGTGCTGGCAGGGGTTGTGCTGTGTGAGCCCAGCGACCCACCCCGATAGCTGATACTTGATTGGAGATCTCTGTCCTTTTTGTGCATGGAGCATCACGGGAAGGCTGTTGGCAATTTCTCCGTGTCCTCAGCTCCTCCGACCTCAGCTTCAGGCTGCATCCACCCTGCTCCTGTGCTCCCGACAGCATCCCTAATCTTAGGATAAGCACATTAGTAAGTTGAAGGCTTGTGTGTTTACACTGGGGAGGGTTTTGGCCAACATATCCCAGCTGAGAGGCCACACTAATTTGGCTTTTGACCCCTAGAGGGTTTCCCTTAGGTTTCCTTTCCTATAAACCCAGACCCACTTTCATGCAAACCCTTTCCTTGAGTTCCTCAAATACTACTACTTCATTTCCATCATCTCATTAGCCCAAACCTTGGCGGTTCTCTGCTCTTGTGGCAGGATGCTCAGAGGTGTGCACCTCATGCCTGCTCATGGTTTCTTATGGGAGTGAGACACATGGATCCTGTGTGCTCTGCCTGTTGCTCTGTGCCCTCTTCTGCACCAGTTCACCCTCTGAACCTTTCTTTACATCCCGAATGTGGATTTTAACTCCTTCCCCCGCCTGTCTGTTATCCCTGCAAGGTCTCACAAGGTGGCAGTGTTATTGCTAGTCCACCCGCAGGTTGCTTGGTGTTTGTTCAGCACAGTAAACACATGTGTCTGCAGTCAGCTTTGATAGTGGTTATGGTGCTGCAGAGTGTGTTTAACAATATAGAAGGAAATGCTGGGTGGAGGTGGCTGAAAGCAGCCTGTCCCCATGCCCGCCGTGGAGGGGTTTGCATGGGTTGTCCCCCAGCATCTTCTGGAGCATGTGGGACAGGGGACTTGGCTGGCACCTCCATCTCCTGGGGACCAGGAGCCACTTGCTAGAGCAGCCACTAAAGCAGCCAGACGTTTTCTCCCACCTAGGAAGAAAAACTTCACCAGTGCTGTTGTAGCAAGGTCCCCGACCATCAGCGGAGGCAATCTTTGTTGCTGTTGTTTGGTTTCTAGGTAGTTTTGTTTCCCAGGTTCTCCAAAGGGGCTGATGAGCAGCAACCACAGCAACAGAAGTGCCCTTGTGTGAGCACAGATGACCTGTTTGTTCAGAGAGCTGTTGCCTGGGGCTGCTGCAGGGGAGAAGCAGGTTTGGGGAAGTAAGATGAAGATGGGAATGGGATGCGTGGGACCAGGACTTTGCATTAGCACCACAACTCAGCAGCTTGGCAGAGCTGGAGGTCAGCCTGGAGCATGGGGTGTAAAGGGCACCGCGGCACCAGGGTCTGCTCCACGACTTCCACATGCACCAGGGTAGTTCAATACCAACATGGAAATCCATTATTAACAGGGAAAATTGGAGACTAATATCAGCCCAGGCTCTGGGAGGCTGGGCACTAGGAGAAAGCCCAAACTCTGCCTGTGATTTCCATGGAATGTCCCTGTCCCCTTGTTGCACCTTGTGCTAAAGGATGGACACAAGAGCCTTTTCCTTGGCAGTGTTCCCTGCATTTATCTCTTGCTGTTCTGCCCCCCACATGGCTGTCTCATGAACACTTGAATTTCTTACTGCATGGGTGCATAGTGCTCAGGGACCTCAGAGCCAAAGCCCCCAGGAATACCAGGGGGGTTTGGGTATTGATGGGATGTTGGGTTGAACACATGGACTCTGTCCCAGTGCTGCTGCATGGCCACAAAAGTCCTTCTACTCCTCCTGCTCTATCGGAGACCCTTGTGAAATCCCAGATTCTGGTTTGGAGCTGCGTGCACCACCAGGGCCGTGGGGTGTTCTCTCTGCCACCCCAAATCTGGGCCAACCAGCAAGACGGTGCATCACGCAATGGAGAGCTGTGCTCCAGCACCCAGCTGCTGACTACATCAGAGCCAAACCTGCTCTGGTGGGTCTCTCTTTTGTGAACTTTGTGCCTCACAAATGTGATGTCCCATCTTTGCAGCTCCATCTGCATCGCTTATTGACAGAGCAGAGATGAGGTACCCGGGCATCACCGTTATTTACTTTATTGAAAAGCTTCTGTGTGTCTTTCTTGCTCTAGTAGGGCAGGATTAGGTTTCAGAAAGCACTTAGCTTATCATGTGCCCAGCCTGACAGATCTGAGCCTAAAATGCTTCATGTCACACACACGTGCTCAAGTGCCTGGCTGAACAGGAACCCATAGGAGTGTGTGAGTGCTGAAATGTTTTAGGTAGGAATCATCACAGATGTCAAGCTGCTCTCTAAATCCTTGCTGTTGCTGAGTATTGGTGGGAGAAAGTGTCATTTTGAATGGCTGAGCCTGTGCCAATGTGTGGTTGGGGTCTGTTGGAAGGGCTGGAGAGGGGTTTATTAACTGTACAAGCTCCATCAGGCAGCAGAAGCAGAGGAGGGGGCTGTGGGACTCCCCTGTGAGCCCATGTTAGAACAAGCAGCTCTGGAGCTTGGTGGTGGTGGTGATGCTCTGCTCAGCGCCTGCAGGCACGCACACATCTGCTGGCCAGAGCTCTTGGTTCCTCATTTCTTTGGTGTGAAATTGGCTTTTGAAACCCAGGGGACTCCTCACGAGCAAAGGGGTGATGGGGATCTCTGAACAACAAATGCTGGAGGGCTTCTATGAAGAGAGAACTCTGGGCTTTGTAGCTTGCACCCTATTTGTCTGTCTCCCCATGGACAAGGGGGGATGAATTTAGGGCAGCAAGGTGGTGAAACCCTGGAACTGGTTGCCTAGAGGTTGTAGATGCCCCATCCCTGGCAGTGTTCAAGGCCAGGTTGGATGGGGCTTGAAGCAACCTGGTCTAGTTGAAGATGTCCCTGCTTATGGTGGGAGAGGGTTGAACTAAGTGACCTTTAAAGTTCCCTTCCAGCTTGAGCTATTCTGTGATTTACAAGAAAGAATTTAACATCTTCTCCTTTTATATTGAAGAATTAAAAGCTTCTCTCTTTGTTGGTTCCCATCATTTAGCAACATTCAGAGGAGCAGGTCTTGTCTTCAGCATCATGCTGCGATGCTGTGGTCATTGGGGTGAGCCTTTGGAGCAGCACCTCGTGCTGCTGCCCCACTGCAGCAAGGACAGGAGCAGTTCTCTCCTGCCTGGGGACCCAGAGAGCTGGAGTAAACTGTGATGGAGTTGGGCTTCCTCCAAGCCTCAGCCGTAGGCTTATATCCCAGCCATATGGCCGGGGATGCCAATAACTTCTCTCCACCCTCCTGCAGAAGGCATTTTGCGCTGCCTCGCTCGTGTTGCCGTAGGCTTTCGGCGTCGTTCTGCTCGTTGCGGTAAGAGTAATATATAATATTGATGTAGATCATCTGGCAGTCTCAAAGTGCTTTTCAATTGATGATCTGAGCATCAGAACAAGTGTGTAAAATCAAAGCGCTGCTGTTCTGCAGTATTGCAGGCACGGGCTGAGCCAAGGGTTGGAAGTAAAAGCCAGTTTTGGGGACTGAAGGGTCAGGGAGAGTTTTTCCACCGACCTCTTTTGAGCAGGATTGCTTTGTTTGCTCTCAATTAATACATCTGCTTTTGCAGAACGTGTCAATGTGAAAAGTCCTGAAGGGAATTCATGAAATTAACACTTATTTTCTTTTCTGAGTTTGGTTTCATTGAGTATTTCAGGGCTTTACTTTAAGAATTCAAAGCTTTTTGTTGGGAACATTCTGCAGAGGGTTTTCTCCCCACACATTTCTTCATGCTGTTTGATAGCATGTCAGAAGTGGCAGAGCACAGAGTCCCACTGTTTTACTATTGCACAAAGACGAGGCATTGCTCCAAACAGTTTACTCTGTCCCCTGCAGCATCAGCCTATAATGATTTTTAAAGAGTAAATAAGAAAACAGCTTCGGTTCATGCATCAGTAGTGAGTAATTCCGTGCTGCTGTCAGTCCCACACCAGGGAACTACAGAAACCTCCTTAAACTACAGACAAAACCATGAGGAGGGAAAAAATAATCAGAATTTCTAACTTCTGGTCTTTATTTCCTATGGCTTTGTCCTCTGCTCTGCCTTGCAACAGCAGCAGAACCTCCTTGTGCATCATTTTGACTCCATCTTGGCATCTCCCTGCAGCACGGGCATCCCCCATCCCATTAGCCTGCCCAGGAGCTCAGCAGGGGCAGTTTCCCAAAGCCACAGGAGGTGCTGAAGGAGACCCCTCAGCTTTGCTGTGCGCATGGTTGTGGCAGGAAACATCCCTCCAGTGCCCAAGAGCCCTTTTGGGATGGCAGGTGCCACAGGAAGCTTCTGGAGCAGCTCTCTGAGCTTCATAGCATGGCACGGAGGCACCTGGGCCACCCATGGGTAGCAGAAGAACCAGCTCCCAGCACTGTGCACAAAACCATATGGAAGAAGCAGTGTTTCTCTCCCACGCTCCTCCCCAGGAGGCCCTTCTGGGAGATGACATTTCTTCTTGAACCCCCTGATTCTTTTCCAGGGTCCGAAGCCCACAAATGAGGATGCTTTTTTCCCTCCCTTTTATTTTCATTTCACTTCACTAAAGGCTCCAGTGAGGGGATGTGATTCGAGGAATGGGCTGCTCTGAGTATTTCAGTCATTTGGATATCTGGGGAAAGCCAAACTAATGGCATCTCTGTGCAGGTTAGGCTCGCTCAAGACATGCCTCATTAAGTGGAGCTCCAAGAAAAGATGTGAGAGCTATGGGGAGATAATTTCACCTCCAGTGAGGCTCTGCTCCCTAACCCCCCTGCCAGTTTGAAAACGTCACCCTTCATTTTCACCCTATTCATCAAGTTTCATTTCAGCAGGGAATTTTGTTGTATTATGAGACTTTCCAGGTTGTAGCATTGTATGGAGAAGTATATACACTTCTGCTGCTTTATCCCTTGCCTGATAAGTCCCAAAGCTTGTTAAATCCAAAGGTTTGTAGCAATGGTTTAATGTCTTAAGTATTGACCCCAAATTACCTGCTATGTGTCCTAGAAACACTGTGGCCTGGGGAAGGATCGTCTCCTCCACAAGCCTTCCCATGGCCCAAAAGTTCTGCGTTGACAAGTTCTACTGGTTTGGAGTGCATTTGATAGCAACTGTTTGACTTTTACTTATTGTAATGCTTTTTTTGTAAGCAGATTGGTTCGGTTTGAGTTTGGTTTTAAAAGCCTTATTCATCTTTAATCCAGAATAATACTATCTCCATGGCTTTCAACATGATTAAATAAGGGCAGCCGATGACAACACTGGGCAATTTGGTTTCCCAAAGAATATTGGATTTAGCACTGAGTGAGGCTGCTGGGCTGTAAAGGGAAGATTTTGGTGGGCTGGTTCAGGCAGTCCTTAGTTCAACCCTTGTGTTCCTCCTGAAGGGCACTGTAGTACAGGTGCTCCATCATTGAAGGGTGGCAAAGGAGAGCCTTTTTCAGTTGGTTTTAGCCCATCTCTGGATCTGTTACATTAAGATGTGCCACATTTCCTGCCCTTCCTGCAGGAGCTATTAACATGGCAGGAATTCCTTGCTTAAAAGGTAATTGGTGACCAGTGGTGGGAAGAGTGGGGTGACCTCTGCATTGCCATGGCCATGGACTTGTCCACCATGAAGCAGCCACTTTGCAAAGTTCTTGGGGTCACATCTGCCATCCTCCCTCCATCACCTTCATGCATGTGCTTTGCTCTGGAAGGGAGCTGCTGGAGCACCCAGGAGCAATTCTCTCTGTGATCTTGTGCCAGTCACTCAACCTCATTATGTCCTGCTTCCTTTGTGCTTAACTAGCAGATCATCACTGATTAGCTTTCCATAAGGTGCTATAGGATGAACCCATTGGCAGCTCTGAGATGCCTGAACTTGCTGTGCTGAACCCACAGCACGAATAGGTGGTGAATCCACTGAGCATGACAGGAACCTGTAAATGAAGCAGAGAACTGAAGTTCCTAGCTAAAACACAGTGCCTGCTGGTTATTATTGTCACTCTTTGTAATTGCAGAGTGCTATAAAAGTTGCAATTCACAGACAAGGGAAAGCCACAAGCCAAAATCCTTCACTAGTGGGAAGTAATCCAGGGATTGGTCTGATTATGTCTGCTTGAATGAACTAATGCATCTCTCTTGATATAATCTTAAAGCTCTTCAAATCCAAATTCCTCATGTATCCGTAAAAATGTGCAATTTTCCAGGTCTTTTTCTCCCCTAATCCTGCTAATCCCTAAAAAGGATGGTGCTTGTCTACAGCTGTAAGGGATTGTGCAAAGGTGTGTGTGTCTTCCAGGGCTAGGACCAAGGCTCTTGACCTGCATCCCCGAAGCTCATTGTACCTTTGGAAAGGGAGACACAGCTTCCCTCAAGCCATGGTTCATTGCCATGCCTGCCAACAGCTCACAAAACCGAATGGAAATATTATGGCATGTCTTCAGCTGCCTATTTTCCTGGCTTCCTGGAAGATGGTTTGTAATTACGGGGCAGTTGCTCTGTGTTTGTGGTACAATAGCTGTCAGAGGTAATGAAGCTGATGGTGGTGGGATGAAAGCAAAGCCATTTCTTCTGCGTCTCTGAGTGTAGTTGCCCTTTAGGTAAATGATAGTCACTTCCACAGCAATTAGTGCTTTCTGAAGTGTGTTTGATTCAATTAGATATCCCTCTTCCAAAAGTAGGCATAATTAATCTATCAGTGTCTTTAAGTGCTGCCGACTTTGTAGCTTTGCTGTCAACTTTCAAAGACATCTCTGAGGAGTTGGGGAAGGAAGAAATGATTTTCAAGTCCTTATTTCTATGAATTATGAGATTGCCCATTAAAGCCTTTTCTCTTAAACAGATGTTTAATTTCTGAAGCCTTGACTTAGCGTGCAGTCAGGTGGATGCACATTAAGTGCTGAAGTGAGGCACGTGCCTTGTATTTTGTTGCATCAAGACCGCGTCTCATGATGGATAGGCCTGGACACTAGATTCCCACTTTCAGCAGAAATAGAGGTACTGCAGGGAAGCACGAAAAGCAAGTCTTCCTGGCAAGCAAAGTGCAGGACAAGTCTCTGCTCCCATTCATCTCCTGGTGTTTCTGAGCCAGGGAATGCCAATGGCTGCCAATGGGGGGAGGATGCTGGCCCCAGCCCAGCAGCTTCGTCACCGAAGATGCTGCTCCTGGCACCAAAACAGCGTGATGGGCAGCCAGGACTCTGCCAACAGGGCAGCCTCTGTGGCCTTGGCCAAGGCTACATGGATGGAGGTGGCCACCATGCACACCAATGTCCTCGTGCCAGGCTCCATCAGCAGACGTGCCTTTATCATCCTCCCATCCTAGGCAGGAGCTTTGCTTATGGCACATTGGTCTGCTGACAACGAGGTAAGTAGGCATGAAGTATAATTAAATTGAAAGCATATTTAAACTGTTTTCTGAGCACTACTTATGAAGGAGCATGGATATTCAGAGCATATTAAACTGTCAAATTTAATAAATCTCAAGCAGGATGGCCGTGGTCCAACACCAATGCATATTTTTTGCAGCACCATTTAATTAAGAATGAGTATTGTTCTTTAAGCTTATTCATTGTTCATCTGAAGCAGAGTGCACAGTAAGAGCTGTGGAATTGAGTTGGTTCAATAAATTAGACCTGGCTGCTGCTTTTTTGTTCAGTGGCATTGAATCTTAACCCAGAAAAGGGAAACACCATCGAAAAGATAAGGGCATTACAGGGACAAAATAGCCATGGTGACTTGACAGAGGAATTGGTGCTGCTTGTTCCATCCAAAAGCAGTCTGATGACAAGGGCTGCATTTAACACATTCTTTGAGATGAGTTAAAATAGCAACAAGTCAGGGCTGGAGAAGGCCTTAAAATTGGTTATTGCTTTTATCCCTACAACACAGTTGGCTGGTCCCGTGCTCTGCTGTGAGCCAGGAGGGGTGTGCCGAGCCGGAGCCTAGTTATTATAACTTCACCATTATCTTGATGAAGATGGCTTTTTTGTTCCATTACAATCTTGTTCCTCTACGTCCTTTTGAAGCAAGTGGAGCAGACCAGCTCATGAGAAGCAATCTGCTACAGAAACTGCTCAAATGTGGTGTTAAAAATGACAGTGCGGTCATGGGAGCTGTTGAAAAAGGAAGTGGTAAGAGGGGCAAAGGACCCTAACTTTCTCCCCAGGTGTTGGGATATCATCTCCAGCCCTTCTGAGCAGCTTTTCAGGACAGAATGGTTTGCACGAAGGAATTTGTGTGGTTGCATGTGTGGATCCATCCATATGGGGTCAGTAGCTTTTTCACACGTATTTCTGTAGCAAGTGGTGGCCAAAGGGCCTGTTTGGGTTATGATTTCCTGAGTGGACACTGCAGTCAAAACCAGCAACTTCAGAGGGAAAGAAAAAGCAGGTGATGGAGAGGATGGAGGTGCTCTGGGCCATGCAGAAGCTTTCTGCTTTGTGATGCTGCTTGGCCCAGTTCTGGGCTGGGATTGACAGGCAGGCAGGTTGCTTGGTGGAGCTTTGAGTCCTGCCTGGAAGCCACGGGGTCTCGGGTCAACATTCCTTAATTTTTCTAAGGCACCTTAAGCTCTGGTGTACCCCAAACTCCTATAAATGGCATCTGAACTGTGCTCTGCAGGGCTGCTGACAGCAGATTTCAGAACACAAGGCTGGCTTTTGCTATTTAGGTCGACTAGTGAGGCTCTCTTTTACCCATTCCCATCCTTCAGAGGCACCCAAAAATCAGAGCGATTGTTGTAACACTCCAAGTGTTGCTCTTTGGGAGGGAGAAAAAAAAGAAGTTAGAATAATTTACTGAGGAACTTCAGATGCAAAGGAGGGAAGATTAGGCAAAATAAAGCATTAAAATTCACACCCACCACTTCTGTCACACTTTCTTAGGCTCTGACAACGAGGAGGCCAACATTTGGCAATTCCTCATTTGGAGCTGTCAGTCTGTAACTTCCAATGTAGATGAAACACTGGAGACATTGAAGTCCCCTTCTCTGCGTCTCCTCCTCTTCTCCTCCCCGTTTGGGTCCCTAACAAAAGTCTGACTGCTCCTGCCTTTTTTTTTCATTCCCAAATCTTAGGGTTAGGCTTCAGTTCCCTCTTGCTGCAGCTCATCTTTGTGCAGACCTGTTTGCGAAAGCTCATTGTGCCCTTCCAGTTTGTGACCGGATCAGGGGGATGCTGCAGGAGAGATGCTAAACTTAGTGCAAAGCTACAAACCATGTTTGAGGGGGTTCCTCAGTGTTTTCCTGAAAATCAGCTGCTTTTTAGTGACATAGAGGGAATATCAAGAACACAGGATCAATCTTTAGGTGCACATCAAAGCCATGCTCAGCAGACTGGGGAGCCCTTTTGTTGGATCTGACTCCATCTCTTTGTGGGTGTTCATTTTTAGAGCTGAGCTTTAATTGCGCTGGTGATGCAGCATGGAGGAGGGGGAAGAAACAAAAAGGAAAGCAGAAATTGCCACTTAAAGATGACAAGTGATTAGATAGTGACGGGTAGATTGTCAGAAGCAATGGAGCAGAAGATTGACAGTGCACAGGGATGTGGAGTACCACATGCCGCGGGACACGGGGCACGGGGAAGGCGCCGCATTGCTGAAACCAAACGAGGTAACGGGGGAAATCCTCCTCTTTGCAGTTAGTCACTTTTAATTGCTGAGACGTTTCCAGAATTACATGTTCTATTGCCAATAACCTCCCCAGAAGTTTGCAAAATGCTATTTTAAAGCGTGTTCTCCACCCCCAACCTCCCAGCCTGGCTTTTGGAGAAGACCTTGCAATGGAGCCTAGCATATGCTTCCCTTGTTACGCTGCGGACGGGGTATATTTCTGGCACCATTCAATGTCAAAACACTGCCAGTATTTTTAGTAAAATTGCTCAGTAGGCACGAGCTTCTTGCAAACCAAGGAAAAACAGAGCTCCCTTGCAAATATTCTTGGGATTCCTTGAAAGGGAACTAGGCTCTTGCTTTTTCCTCTTGCAGCAATGGAGCAATCCCACTTTAATTGAAGAAATAAGGAGGGTAGAAATGCACTGAGAGTTGCAGATGGGATTGCTTCACCCAGGCCCTTGGGTTTGGAGGGTTTATGCATGTTTTAATTCATGAGCAGCGTGGACAAGTGGCTTCGAGGGGTTTCTTTGCTCTTTCTTCTGCGCAAGTCAGATCTTAAATGCAAAGATTGTTCCATGTTTTAGGAGGAAGAGGTCTTGGAGGTCTTTGCACTGAGTCTGAACTGGAAAGCAAATATTTTCCAAGTTCAACCTCTGTCTCCAGCTGGAGAGACAGAGCAAACAAACAAGCAAACAGATTACACAGCAATGCAGAGAGCAGATAAGAGAGCTGCTTAGAGGGAGAGAGCAAAGTCATTCCCTTCTGATGCTGATGCTGATAAAGCATCCGAAGTAGGACAATGCGAGGACTCCATGGGATGCACTTCAGCAAGCTGCAGTCACCGTGTGTGCTGCTGGTGTCACAGGCTGCCTTTCCCCATGGGTCAGCTGAATTTGCTGTCTTTAGGCACAGGAGGGATTATCTTGCTGATTAGTTTTTAAGTGAGTGGTGCATGCTGTATTTTGGAACCAGTAATGTGGTGTCCAAGGAGGTTTGAGCGTGTAGCCCGTGTTTTCTGGAGCCTGGAAGGAGGGAGAACAGGTTTTGAGTTGCTGATTTAGCTCAAGCACAGCAGACACCTGATCTACCCAGTAGTGATTTAGTCCAAGTCTCTTCTTGCTGTTTCAAGCGATTTCATCGAATTGGAGTAAAACAACAAAAAAGGTTCTTCCCTGATCGTTCCATGCCCTGGCACATAATTTCTGCAGTTTCAAACTGTTGTTCTCCACCACCATGGCCTTCATCTTAGATTTCATGTGCTGGCTTTGGTTGGTGGGGACAAAAAACGTCAGACTTTCCCCTTCTTTTTAATCCTTCAAGGGCTGTTTAGATTCAAAGTGGACTTGTATTTGTGTGCTTTGTGAAAGATTCAACTGTCACTGCAAAACAACTGTATGGAGAACGTGAAGACAGAATAAATCATGAGCCAGGATAAAGGAAGGGGTGGGATGCTTTTATCTGTTTACTTCGATGTTGTCCCTGAGTATTAACGTTTTATGCCACTCACATTCACTTTCAAATCCACGAGACAAGGAAGTTGCATTGAAGGGGATGAGAAGTCATAATGCAGTGGAACACAGTTAATTATTAATATTAATATTGCAAAAGGATTGATGGTGGCTGTGGAGGACTCTGTGCCACGTGTTTCTCTCGACAGTGTTGTCTGTTTCATGACTGCAGCCTGCAGGGTACAAACCTCAGGTTTTCCTGTGCAAAGTTCCACATCAGTCTTGTGCTAAATGCTTGTTGGCACACTGAACTTGAGGCTCTTGATGAGAGCGATGGTGAACTTGAGGTGGTCAGTGAGGTTTGGGGCACGTGTACGAAGGGCAATGGCTTCCTGGGCAAAAGCTCCACAGCCAAGATTCATCTTCCATCGTGCAGCCACATCTTCATAGCAGCCCCTCTCCAGGGTTTCTGGGCTGATGACTTTGCTGATGGAAGCCAGCAGCATCCTGGTGAGGATAACAGGGCAGCGCGACCTTCAGGGCCAGGACCTGTGAGATGGAGGATTTGAGCAGTTTGGTCTTGCCTTTATAGTCTCCAGGGTTTCAAGAAGCACAGGCAGGTATTTAGGTTTAATTGGCAGTAGGTATCTCCTAAGGTGCCCTGAACAAGCCAT
The DNA here is from genome assembly GCF_000696875.1 of Nestor notabilis. Taxonomy (NCBI): domain Eukaryota; kingdom Metazoa; phylum Chordata; class Aves; order Psittaciformes; family Psittacidae; genus Nestor; species Nestor notabilis. Next base: position 85,424 of record NW_009926764.1, read on the forward strand.
CACTGTGTCCTTATAGAAGATGGAAAAGTTACTGCTCAGGTCCCGGAGCGCTCAGTTAACTCATCTCCAACTGATCTAGCAAAGCATGGATGATGAGAGAAGGATACGTGTGCACATGCCCTTGTCTCTGCTACGCTGCAAATTCAATTTCATCAAATCCTAATTTCATTCATATTCTGACACTTTGAGTGAGCTCTTCATCGGTGCTGTGTGGGGCTGCCACGTTAGTGTGGATTGATAGAGATTTGGAGGCAGTTCAGCATTTCCTGCTCCATGGGATTGATGGGCTCTGCTGGGAAGGGAGGTGCAATGGGTGCTCCTCTCCCAGCCTTCCACAGGAATCCATATGTAGCCTCCTGCTGTGCTGTGTTTCAGAAAGCTGGCAACTCTGAGTCACACTTAACACCAGCTTCTTGGCATCACACGGGGGCAAATACGTGGCTCTTGGAGGGGGTCGGGTTCTGCGCTTCGGTGGAAACCTCCAAATACGAATGTTTGTCAAAGCCACCCATCCGTGAGACTGCGAAGCTGGGCTGCAAACACAGGGGCCAGGAGGTGCCACTCTGCAAACCTTTGCTCTTCACTTGGTTCATGACTTCACCTCGGTCTGACTGTATAAATACAGGAAATTGAGCGTGAACAGGATTTCTGGGGCTGGGTTTTTGTTTGACTTTGTTACCAGGCTCTTTTGATGCCTTCAGGCATCCCCAGCCTGAATCCCCTCAGATTTGACACCACTTCAACAAAGTGCCTGCAGTGCAAGTTGGACATAGTGCTCAAAAGCAGCTTCTTTTTTCCTGGTAAAGTGGGACCATCCATCGTAGCCACCCCTCAGCCCATCTGGTCACACAGGCAAGAAACATGGGGACATTTCCAGCACATGCTGAAGGTCAGGAGACTCCCACCCAAGGAGCCTGAGCGTGAATCCTGACTGCGGAAAAGCTCTGGCAGGGAATTTCTCTTACTACATCCTCCCATTTCGGGCCACGCAAATATTAGGTCAACCTGCTGGTGCTTGATACTTTCCTAAGCAATTACCAGAGTGCTAATTGGTGTAGGCAGCACTGCTGTTGGAGCTAAAAGCTCTCTGATGCTGGGTGTGCATCCTGCCCGGATCAGTACCACCCCAGCATGCTGGTAAAGCTCTGTCTCAAACATGTTCTTTGCTACTGCCCCATTGAGTGGAACAACAATCTCAAGGAGACCTATTCCAAGGGGATAACACTTGACTTTTAGTCAGATGAAGCAAGGCAAGTTTTGTGCTATCGCACTTGATAGAGCACTTTTAAGTAGTAGAGGCACCTCCAGTGCTGTGCAGGTCCCGTGCTGGGCTACCACCAATTGCTGGTTAATGATTTCTCCATTAACATCTGGCTTTTTTATGACCCTTCCTTGTCTGTAGATCCTGGTTGGCTGTGCTGGGCAGCCTCTTGCTGATGCCAGCATCTCCATGCACACAGGCTTACTTACGTCTAAGCAGCAAACAACAGGCTATATCAAGAGCTGCTCTTCTCAGCTGTGCAAGCTGTTTGCATAATTTTAATGCCTTTTCTCTTCCCCGGATTGATTTCCCTGTGTAGGAACCTGCAGAGGAAAGCAAAGGGCAACCAAAACAGTTGGGGCTCACTGGGGCTGCTTTTTCTATCAGGAGGGCTCAGCGGTCAAAGCCTGATTGCAGGTGCTGCTCCAAGTCCTTTTCACTTGGGGCAGGAAAGGTATCATCAAAATGCAGTTTGGCATCTGGGATCAAGCAAGGTTCACTCCTTCCTGCAAGGCAGAATTTCCCTCTTCAGAGAAATGATGGAGGAAAGTAGTTTTGCAACATGAAAGCAGCTCTCATGAGCTCCCTGCCCTGTGTTTGCTCTGCTGA
>NW_009926764.1:87324-104451 GCF_000696875.1 Nestor notabilis
GCGAAACCCTCCTTCCATGTCTCAGCAGTGATTACTTGGAGCCAACTGCCACGGTCTGCAGGTATTCCTTGTTTCTGTTTCACATCGAGGGCAGCATTTCACCCAGCTCCTCTGCTCATACACGTGGTTTGTCTGGTTTTAGAGGAGCTTGCTCCTCTCTCCCCCCAGCCAAAGGAGAATGCTGCAGTTTCCCAACTAATTTAATTGAAAATTACCCGAGTGCTGGAGCTTTCCTGGGTGACCCTGGCACGGAGGTGATCCATTGGGATGCAGGGATGGGTCCTAACTCTTTCACTCTGCTCCAACAAAAAAAAAACATTGCCCACTGTCCAAGCCACAGGGTTTGGATGTGCCAGGCTCCTTATGTAGGAAGAACCCCAGAAACTTTGGATTTTCATCTGGCAAAAGCCTGGTGGAAGCAAGTTTCTTGTGCAACCTGGTGCTTTGTTGCGCAACCTCTCTTGTCCCAGCACTTGGGATGCTGCAGGTTTCCCTTATTGCCATGTTTTAATGCAGGGTTTTCCTTGAGTCCCGTGGGGTTGAACACCCACAAACAGGAGCAGCTCCTCTTGCTTCCAGCCCCCATGAGCTGCAGCCTTGTCTAAGTATTTGCAGGCTGAAGGCATCAAGCAGGCTTAAATGAGTTCCTTAAAACTGCATGTAGTTACACTCCACAGCATTACAAGCTCTGATATGTGTTTTTATGGCACCTTATTAAAGCAGCAGTGGTTGAGAGTTTATTATTGATGTATTTTATTGCATGATGATTTACAATAAGCTTTTAAAGAATGCACAGTCATTGCTTCTAATAATCATTTAATACATATTCATAAAGCATTTCTAAATGGTGCCTTCCTTCAAAATGCTTGATTGGAAGCAACACACAGGCTGGCACCTTCGGAGCTGCATGAGCCCAACTCAAGGTCTGGTAAAGAGAAATCATGTTCTGCTCATCCCATGGAGCAGTGCTGTAAAACTCCAGGTAACCTTTATCTTCGGAGATGCAGTTCTCCAGGGAGAGGGGGGAAAAGAAGGATAAAGCTGTGTTTAAGTGTCTCGGGGGTCAGGCAGCTTCAGCCCGTGCTGTGCCTTGGAAGCTGGGGCACCTGGTTGTGGGGAGGGAAAACGCCATGGCTGGATTCCCCAAAGAGTTAAAGTAACTTGGGTTTAGTTTGTGTAAGTGTTCTCTTGCCCGTTGACTGTGCAAGTGTTAGTGATGGTGGCAGGATCGAGTATGTCACAAACATTTATCTGTCTGAAAACTGAATCTCTGATTACAGAGGGACTTTATAATGGGAGAAACCCTTAGAGAAAGCCACTATAATAGAGACAGGTTGTCTTGCTACCCTAATGTCAGGAGGGGGGATCACACTTTGCTTGAAACCCTGATTTAACCCCAAAATGAGGTGTCTCGTAGCAGCACTTGGTCCTGGTGGTGGTCGCAATTTGTTGTAATATGATTTTATTGCATGTTTGGACAGATCCAGAGAGAAAAGATGGGCTTAAATGACTTTGGTCTGGTCCCAGACTTGTAACTTTGTGTAGCTTTGATGTGTGATCTGAACATGTGCAGCCTTCACCAGTCTCTGGATATAGGAAACTTTCTTTGCTTTAGGTATCCTGCTCTTCCTGACATGCTAATAAGGAATAACCTTTAATTTTTGTAGTGATAGGACAAGGCTGCCCCATCCCTGGCAGTGTTCAAGGGCAGGTTGGACACAGGGGCTTGGAGCAACCTGCTCTAGTGGAAGGTGTCCCTGTCCATGGCAGGGAGTTAGAACTGGATGAGTTTTAAGGTCCCTTCCTTGATGATTCTATGATTAATTAGATGCTTGAAAGAGTTTTGTCCTTGGAGCTCTCACCTCTCTCCATAGAGAGGGTTTTGTCCTGTTTGCTAACACTCATTTGCAGGGATGGGTGGATTCATGTCGATTTGGGTGTTTCAGACCAGGCTGGCAGAACCCCCCAGAGCTGCTGCGGGACTCAGCATCCCCACAGAGCCCCCAGCTCCTGGAGCCAGCTCAGATCTGGATCTAGGGATGCTGCATTTTGCATTTTGTCCCAGTTTTGTCGCCCCGTGCTGAAACCCTCGGGAGCTGCCAGCCAAGCTTCTTGCCTTTATCAGCAAAGAGCTGCAGGCTCCTTTCCTCGAGCAGGGAGCCCCAAGCACAGCAATTTGCTCCTTCCCCAACACACCAACACCTCTGCTAGCATGAGCGACGTGCGTTCACACATAGAGGAGCAAGGCTTGTATGCAAATACTGCTGGCAGTTGTGTGGTGTGGAGATGTTAACATTCAGGAAGCTGTGATTATGTAAGAAAACAAGAACATAAATCAGTAGATACTTTTTCTTCCTGTTTAGATGTCCATCATGGGATCCAGCGGAATGGTTTCACTTAAAAGGAGCATCAAGTGCTGTTTGGAGCAGGGGCTGCTCTGGGGTGGTTAATCACAAAAGCAGTTATTGACTGTCAGACCACTTTCTGTCTCATTTTTATTCCCATTATCCATTACCCAGAGAGACAACAGCCAGAGAGAATAGGAGTGAGTGCTGCTGCAGGGCTTCCTGGGAGCCAGTGTGGGTGTCACCTCCTCCACATGGCTTAGTGCCACCAAGGAGGACTCAGCCACCGAGGAGCTGTGATGGGCATTAGAGACCTTCCCCATCAATTCTTTGGTTACACATTTTCCAACAGGGCAGTGAAGCACAATTCCCAAATTTAAGTCTGTTGCTATGAGTGAATTCTAGTCCACAAGCAAATGTTCTTTTTTTTTCTCCTTAGATTCGCTTTTTTAAGTTAAATATATTTCTCCACATGCCTTGGAGCTTGAGCAGCTTCTGAAGCCTTGCCCTTTCTGAAGTGCATTGTACATCCGCATCCCACTTCAGCTCTGTGGCCTAGAGCTCTTCCTTCCTCCGCCTTTGCAGTCTCTTTCCATTTTTCCCTTCCTAACTGGATGGGCTGCTCCACTGTCGCCATCCTGTCTGTCCCTCCCTTAGGGACCAGCCCCAGCACTGTGTCCTCCGATACCCAGGACGGAGCCGTGTCCTCAGAGATAATTTGAGGCAAGAAAAGCACAATTAGATGCACTTTTCAGCCCTTCGTGATGTTTGCCTAATTGAGAGGGGAACTGAGAGTTATTTTTACTCTTTGCAGGATCTGGAGACAGCAAAATATTTTCCTTTCTGGAAAAGTTTTTAGGCTTTTCAGCAGAATTTTGCTGCCGCCGCAGCCCTGCAACAGCCGCAGCAAAGTGATGGTTATCCAACAGTCAGGAGACTGCTGAAAATGACAGCTCTCAGCACCATGGGGAGAGGGATCATCTCCATCAGTCGGGAAACATCAGATCATGGCAGGGGCCGAGGGGCTGTAGTGCTGAGTCTGGTGTTACCAACAGTGCAGCAGAGAAGCGGAAGATGGGATCTAACTCAGGGATAGAAGCGGTGGCCAGTTTCCTTGTGAGGCTGAGGAGTTTCTGCTGCTTCCAGCCAGATATGAGCAGGTTTCTTAAAGGATTCTGGTTTTCTTGTTGGGGATGGCACTGGTATTGTATGGTTTGGGTTTTGCTTGCAAACAGACTGGGAAACTTTCTGATGGCTTCATGGTGAATGGGTTTAGTAGGAGCATCATCTCGTTAGCTCAGGTTAAGAGCACTGCAGCTTGGTATCTTACCAAGGTTGGATGTGTGCTGGTGGCTGGAGCTTCTAGAAACTCCCCTCTCTAAACCTTTGACCTGTTCAGTCACACCAAATGTTAAGAAGGCCCCAAATTAATGTAGAGAAATGGGTTTAGGTATTTCCCTGTATTTATTATGCACATTTAATGACTTGACTATCGAGTAGGTCAATACTAAATCCAAGAGATGAGTTCTCCCAGAGGAGCACTGCAAAGCCTTTTCCAAAGGGATTGGCCATGCTGCTTCATGCAAGTGGCTTTTCTCTCTTTTCCCAGCCTGTCTGTGCTTGCAAGTGAATTGCTACCTGCCTTATGTTTAATTATGTATCCACATCACAACAGACAATTCTATCATGCAAGAGAGGGAGATAGACAGATACAGACGAGAACACCTCCAGAAGAGTTCTGCCCGAGGTGGGAATCACCAGATTGAGCTTATATTTATTGCTTTCCAGCTTAGGTGCTAAGCCTGGCAACCTTCCTGTGTGCTTCCGATGATGCCTTTAGCTTTTATTTGAACACCAGGTTTTATCTTTTGTTCTGTTATTGAGTGGAAAAAAACCACCAGATGTGGGTTGTTGTTTGCTCAGCCCTGCTGTCCTGCCTGCACAAGATGCCACGGAATTGCCCAATTGAAAGCTGACAGCCCTGGGTTCATTCCATGTTGGGAAATAAAGCCAAGGTGGTACTTTTTAGGAGAAGAAATCTGGGAAGGAGAAAGCTGCACTGGCAGAACTGGAGAAATTCAAGTTAATCATCTGTGTGCCACCATTGCACATCATTATGTGCTTCCTTGGTCCCAACTTGCTTCTGAAATACATGTAAAACCACTGCTGATCTTCCGGGAATTCCATCCTTTCCCTGCCATTGGGCACCTTTGCATCCTCCCCTCCTGATGCATCAGGCTCACTCTCCATTTACTTCCCTGCCTGCTCCTGAAGCCTGGGTGAAATCCGTAAGAGAAGACACATTTAAGTGCTTTGCTGGATTGTGGCCAGAGCTGGTCACGTTTACAGATGGGCTCGACCAAGTGCTAAACCCTAAATTCCATCCATAAAGCTTAACTTTACGAGGTCCGTCAGTGCTCTGAAGAAGCCTCTTCCCTGCAGCACGCTCAGGAGCAAACACACAAAGGAGCTGATTCAAATCCAGATGGTTTCTACCAAAATGTAAAGCCTGGTTCGCAGAGGCTCTCGCAGCCCTCACCTCGCTCTGGCTCGTGGCTGTCATCTCCATTGCAAACACCCACTGAGTTTTATAACCATTTACCCTGAGTTTAAAGCAACAAAACCCCCTCCACAAGCTCATGTCAGCAGCCAGGTCAGTATTTGTTCCTCTTTGGCTTTCTGCTCAGGCCTGGAGGAATGTCTCCATGGTGGGTTGGGGGGCAGGTCCCAAACTCCCCAAGTGCTGGTGTTCCCCTGGGGAGCCTATGGTGGGACCCTGACACCCTCATGGTGCTTTGCATGTACCTTCTGCTTTGAACATGGGTCTGACATCCAGGAGCTCTCCCAGCTCTGCCTTCCCAATCAGCTGTTCTTCTCCACCAACAAGAACACTTGGTAAGAGCCTGGGTTGGGCATCCATGCTCCCAGCAAAACATGCTTTGGTTTTTCTACATGGCAGGGGTGGATGCAGTAAGTTGGAGCATCCCTGATGCTGAGCACAGTCTGGTGCCCGTCTGCCCACCACGGGTGTTGTGGGTCTTGTTTGCATCTGCCAACAAGAGGTTGAGTTTTAGGTGTTTTCCCAGAGCTTTGATCCATGTACATCCCATGTTTGGTTTTCCTGGTGATTTCCCAACACGTTCTTTTGGAAGCTGTAAGTGGTGCTGAGGAGGGGCCACAGGGTGTTTATCAGACAGGGAACCAGATGAGAGATTCTCTCTCAAGGAAAGACCATAGTTTACTGCAATCTTTCCAAATAGCTTTAACCTATCTTGTTTTCTCCTATTAGCATGACATTGCTAAACAAATACCCTTTTGGAGACCTGATGCTCCAGGAGATAAGGTGGTGGGCTGCAACTCTGTTTCCCGTGGCTCAAACTCCACTGCTCCCTGCAGGCACATCCCTCTATGGGTGCTTGTATGGGTCAGCACTAGGGACATGACCACTGCTCAGTGTGGGTGATGTCATCTATGAGCTTTTGGTTCTAGCTGCATCCTCTGGTCCTGTAAGTCTTTATGCCAGTGAAATCCAGCACGGAGAGTGGCATCATGTCTACCAGCAGCACATAGGCAACCCTCAGAAACCTCTTGTGTTTGCCAATGTCATGAATTTACTCCAGCTAACCAGAGAGGGAGGTAATGAATTTCAGCTCTTTACCTCCTTAAAAAAACTCCTTTCTGTTTAGACATAATTATTGAGCCACTTCTAAGAAAGGCTCCATTGATTGCAGAGCTGAATTAGCATTTGGTTGCGCTGGCTCCGGCAGCCGCCTGCACTGATCCACGAGTACTTCAGGAGCATTAACTTGTTTAAAGTGTAAATTGCAACTCCTTTTTCGTTTTCCAGTATGGAACACAGGGAGGAAAAGGCTTCTGGCTTCTCTGAGCATCGCTGGTGTCTGTACAACAACCGGAGTTGATAGCAAGTGTAAAGGATGGAGTGAGGTTTCCCTGTTTAGGGAGAAAATCTGGGTGCTCCCATGCCGCAGCAGTGCTGTAGGGTGAGGATTACAAGGATGGGTTAGAAATCTGGCTGTGGTGGAGGTGTCAGGAAAGACACTGAAATTCAGGGACCTGCTGCCTGGTAGTTTTGCTCTTGCCCTCGGCATCAGTGGGAACTGGATTTGGCAAAATAGCTGGAAGAGCATCACTGCCCAGTGCAGGAGCTGGCTGCAGGATGGGGAGGTAGGTGCCTTCGTCCCTCCTTCAGTCTGCGCTCTCCCAAGCCACTGCATCCAAGCTGTTTTCCCCTAGTTACAAGATATGTTTGATAACCTTTCCCTTCACTGCAAAATGCTGCCTTTCCAGGTGAAATACAATAGGGTTTGGGAGATTTTTTGCAGTAACAAGCTGGGCTTTTCAGGGTTTACACCCCTGCAGGTATTTGGGTGTCTGCCCATTCTCAAAGCATCTGAGATTGTGAACAAGCCAGGGTTTGGGAATGGCTTTGCCAGTCCATCCTAGGGCAGCACCAAGGAGACACTTACCCAGCCCCTCAGCTGCTCCTCTATCAGCTGTCAGTGCCCACCACTAATGATCAGGGGCTTAATGAAGCGTGAGGCAGCTGGATGCTCTCCAAGCAGGCCTGCTCAGGAGGGAAAAGGAGAAGCTACACCCATGTTCTTCATGGTTGCAAGCCCAAATTGCTTATCCCAGCCCTGAGCTCTGCTTCTCTGCAAGGCAGCACCAGGACCCCTCAGGGGATGGGGGGACCCTGCACCCATCTGCTGTCCATGAACAGGAGCATCCTTCTGCTGATGCTGGGGGTCTCCAGGCTGTGCAAGCTGAGGTAGGAGAGCTTGGGGGCATGGGTGAGAAGGGGGGGAACAAGGGGGTTAAAGCTCTTTGTCACCTCTCCTGGAGCCTTCTCTGCTCCTTGCCGAGCTCATTGCTCATGTGTCAGAATAGCGCTGTTTTGTTTGGGTTGCAAACACTGCAGGGGGAATTTTTACAAAGCTTTCTTTTATTGCTCTGTGAGGGGGGGGAAAGGCAGCCCAGTAACTTTCCTATTAATATCGAGCTTTGGAAGTCTTTTGTTTGGTTGGTTTGTTTACAAAAATCTCTTTTTTTGGATCCAAACTGCTCGACAGCATCCCTTTGAATATGTGTTAAAATAGATCATGGTTTCATTCCCCCTGTTTTGGAGAGGATATGAAGCAATTTCACTTGTCAGCCCTGAGCAGGAGATGGATGGGGCCATTCCCCGATGGGTCACCACCATCCAGGGAGGGGGAGCAGAGCAGTTCCCCTCCTCTTAGTGCTTAATGGTGCTTAGTGGGGAGGATCTGACTGGGGTGATAGGTTTTAGATGAAAAACTAATGCAGAAAGAAGAGCCTTGTTGGGATCCAGCTGATTTATGCACTGACTCGTTGTGTGCCACACTGGCTGTGTCTGTCTGAAGAGCCCTCCAGCCAGCACTGATACTTGGGGATGACTGTGGTGTAGGTTGGAATAAAGCTGGGAGGGAAAGCCCATCTCCAGCAGTATCCTTACCATGGGCTCCCCAACCCATCCTGCTTTAAGGTGGCTGGAGCGTGTCAATGGGAAGGAAGGATCAGGCTCTTGGTGGGATGTGCACCCGTGGAGGGAAACGTGAGCATCACTTTCTGCTTTCAGCTGGGCTTCTGTAGAGCTGCTTTTCAGCTGCAGACCTGAGCTCCCCTGATACTGTGAGACCCTTTGGTGCCATCACAGCCCCACTGCTTGGTGCTTCCTCCCCATGTGTAGGTGGGAGATGGACTTGGCTCATTCAGTATCTGTCCGAACTGACGTGCCAGCATGGCCTGGCTGCTGCAAGCCAGGAAAAAATAACTGGGATAATGCAGCAATGCATCTCCCTCCCTCCAGGATGCAGCTGGAGCCACAGGCTGACAGCGTTCTCCACATTTCTCTCACCCCATCCTGCCCCATTCCCTAAGGATCTGCTTCTCCTTCCCCTTTCCTTTTCCTCTGCCCTCCTGACCCTGTTGCTTCGTTAGCAGTGCAGGTGTTAATCAGCATTACAGTAATGAGGAGCCTGGGTGAGGAATGCACTCAGCAGTGCTGCTGGTGTTGGGATGTGAAGGGCTGACAGCGCTCAAACTAGAGGCAGTGCTGAGCAGCACAGAGCATCCTTAGCAAATGCAATCCCAGGCTCTGCTCATCAGTGCTGGGGGTTAAAAGACAATAAAGAAAAGGCCCCAAAACCACAAAACTGAAACTATTTTGTACCAGAATTTAAAATAATAATACAAAATAACAGCAATAATCTGAGGCTGCAGAAGAATCTCGCTCTCCATCAGAGCTTGGCTTGGCAAATGGGTGGTGGAGGTCAGAGCTAGAGACTGTGTGTCTGAACCTTGTGTGGCCTGAAAATCTGCTGAGGGTTGGCTCGTGTTCCCTCCGTTCACAAGGGATGGCCAGCACTCGGTCTGTTTTAATGTCAGCTGCATCTTGAGATAGGCTGTTTGTTTTGATAATATTCCAGCTGGAGGCAGAAGCAAGAGATAGGAGAGGCAAGCACAGATTAAAATAAAGGTTGTTGTGGGGTTTTCCTGGCTTGCAGGAGCCTGGCTGTGCTGGTGTGGCCAGCGAGGGCAGCTGTTTGCATTGCAGATGGGCTGCAAGAGTCATTTCCATCGCAGCATCCTCATCCCAGAGCCACTGGGCAGCCCCTCACTGTGGTGCCTACGGTGGTATTTCAGTCCCTGGCTGGGTGGGAGTGAGTGCCTGGAGGATGTGCATAAGGAGGTTGGTTGAGGCTCCCAGGATTTGGGAGCAAAGGTGGGGTTCAGAGGCTGCATTGCTTTTATTATGCAATATTATCTATTTGAAGCAGCTAAAACATTTGCAGAGGTGCCTGGAAATCAGCTTCTAACCTAGAGATTCACTTGTATGGCCAGGCTCTTTCTGCAAGGAAAAAGGAGCTGATATTTCCAACCCAGCCACTGCAGCTGGGTAAAAGATGTTCTTCCATCAGTCAGAGCAATAACAGGATCCAAGCCTGCAGTGGGTCCCATGTAGATCTGGGCACTGTGGGGATGATCATCTCTTTCATGTTGGGTTTGTCTCGGATGATGCAATGTGTGTACCACCATGGACCAGAACAACTTGATTTCTTCCTATCCCCCCTCTTCCAACCCCTTTGTGATAGCTGGTCAGGAGAGAGGCTCTGAAGAGGAGTTTCAGATTGAGTTTGGAGATGACCAATAAGCGTTGCCAAGATGCAGGTAGTGAATTGTTTTCAGCAGAGCAGCCTGTAGAGCAGAGGAATGGGAGAATCAATAACTTTTCATGCTGACACAGTTACTAAATGCATGTGTGATCCGTGAGCACTGCATAGCTAAAGGTACCCGGACTGAAGGATCCAGATCTGGAGGCAGATGCTCTATATCCCATAACCTCAAGAAGTTCCTTAGGAAGTCGTCACACTCTATACAGACTGCTGATCCAACTCGGGGTTCAGTTCCAACAAGCTGTGCTGAAATACAGGCATCTGCAATGGCTAAAGCAGCCTGCACTGTGTGGCTTTGTCCCCCCAGTTTCCGTAGCCAGTCCTGTGGGGCAGCCCACAGGCTCCCAGGAGGAAAGCTGGGACCATGTCCCTGGTTTTTGGGTTAGGTGCATCTGGGATCAGTTGTTATCTCAGAAGTGCTGCATCCGAGATGTGCCTCATTTCCTTTGGCATTAAGGGCTGCATTTGTCATCCCAGCACAGGCTACGGCTCGGATAAAAGGGAATAGAACTGGAGAGTTGTGCCAAGGAGGAAAAGCACATAGAGAGGATGAAAGAGCATTTTGGGTGAGATGCATGTGAATACATTACTCATGCAAAGAAGCCATTAAAGATCATGAGGCTGTTGGATACCACAGTAGTGAGGCTGGTAAGTCCCAGGATAGAAAAGCCACAAAGAACATTGTTGTGAAAGTGGAGGGAATGTATTTGTATTTGCACTATAGCTGCTAAACCGCAGGGAGAGCAGCTGATGTGTCACAGCTCTCGGATTAATTTGGCCATCCAGAGCCGCATATCCCCCTGTATCATCCCAAGGGAAGGACCGGTGCAGCCCTGGGAGTCACTGGGAAATATTTGTTCAGGCATCCAGACCTGCAGCAGGGACAAATGTGGTTTGTTTAACTGGGAATGAGCTCTCGGGCAGGATTTCCAGTTGGCTTTACTGCAGGCCAGCAGCTCCCTAGTGTGGTTCATAGGATGCTGTGCAAAGGGGACCACTCAAAGGCGTCTGAGCTGTGTGGCATCCCCAGGAAGCAGCAGTTTGGGTTCAGCTCCCATTTGGGACAAAGATTCAGGTTTCAGCTGTTATCTCTCTGGAGTTCATTCAAGCTTGGTTAGGTGCTACTGGGACATGCCCAGTCCTTATCACTCACCAGTTAACTCAGGACAGCAAAGCAGAGAGGAAGCACTGAAGCATCCAGCCAAACCCAAATTCATCAGGGGAAACCTGACCACAGAACATAAATGCTACTCTAGCACCATATGAAGGTTCTGAGGAGGGTGAGAAAGGTGAGAGCAGAAGGTTGACTCCAAAGCACACCGTGACGCTGTTGTGACCAGCAGCATCCTGCACTGGGATGCAGGGATGTCTCCTCTTGGCACCATGATGTCCCAGGCTCTGTGGTGTCCCCATCCCCTGCCAAAGCCCAGAGCCCCCCTGTGACAAAGCAGGTCACCTCATCATTCAGGTCTTTTTCCCTTCTGAGATTATTTAATTTGGGGAGTTACTACATTGCAAACATGGGACACAGGGTTATTTAAAGCAGTTAAGTAGAAGATCAGTAGCTGCTAACACAGCTTAGTTTAAATTTGAGCTCGTTTAAATGTCAGTCTAAACTGCCCCTTGAATCAAAGCTCCTTAAATTATCCTAAAAACTAATTGCCTCTGTTCATCAGAAGAATGATCCATGGATCCAAGTGTAGCATCAAGGATTTGAGTGGGGATTTGATTTTATTTTCCCCCCTTTTTTCCCCAATATTGCAGTCAGGAAAAAACAACCCCAACACCTCTTTGCTCTCCAGTAACACTCTCCTTTAGCAGAGCAGGTCAATCCACCAAATGGTAGCACCAAGATATGTAAGTTTTATCTGTTTGTGATGGATGTGGCTGCTTGTGCAAATCTATCACAAGAAGCACTCAGCTCTTTGGGAACAGGACTTCAGTTTCCCACAGCCAAATTAACACATGGAGCTGTCCTGACTGGGAAGAGCAAGTGTGGAGGTTGTATTGAGGCAGAACTTGGGTGATCCCAGTGTTGGTGTGGTCATTGATAGGACGAGGGGTTCAAACTTAAACAGCAGAAGTTCAGGTTGGATATACAGAAGTTCTTTACTGTGAGGGTGCTGAGGTGCTGGAACAGGTTGCCCAAGGAAGTTATGAATGCCTCGTCCCTGGCAGTGTTCAAGGCCAGGTTGGACACAGGGGCTTGGAGCAACCTGCTCTAGTGGAAGGTGTCCCTGCCCGGGGCAGGGGTTGGGAGGGGATGAGTTTTAAGGTCCCTTCCAACCCAAACCATTCTGTGATTCCTAAAACTTGGTGTTGTAGCAGATACGTCTCTTGTGCACTGAGGATGAGCAGGCAGTGAATGGGAAGTGATGGAAGGCACTGAAAGCCCATCTGCTTACAGTAACTGGATTTATTATTGTCCTTTATTTTTGCCACTTGTCACCCTGTTTTGCTCTCTGCATGTCCAGGTACATGCACAGCCTTGCTCAGGATCCACCAGGAGCTTGGTGATCCCCAAGGGCTCAGCTGTGGCTCCTTTCCCAGGCCAGACAGAGCCGCTGCATTGAGGCTGCTGTATCCCAGAGACAGGGAGGACCCAGGTAAACCCAGTGCTGTGGGGCTGGCTGAGCCACTGCAAGTGCCCATGTGTGGTTTTACTCAGAATTGGACTGCACCTCTTCACTTTGGATCTATTGAGACATTTGGCAGAGGCTAAAAGACTTCCCAAGGCCAGTTTCTCTGTCCAGAGCTTGCGCAGGGACCAGCTGAGCAGAGATGACTTTGCTGACTGAGCTCAAGCGTGAGCTGAGAGTCACAGTGAAAGCATCTGAACATCATCAGTAGGTTAAAAGGGCATTTCTTGTGTGGATCAGCCACGCTTCTTGGACCTGTTCATCCTCTCCAGCACAGCACATGGCAGGAGCAGATGTTATAGGCAGTAAGTCAGGAACACTTTGAAACCACCTTCCAAGGCTTGATGCTGCCAGTTACCCTCTCCTCAGCCCCTGTGCACTAAATGCAGTGCCAGAGAGTGGCTGCTTCTCTGCTTCACTCGATTGCAGTTGCAGAATGTTTTCTCCCCTCTACTTCCTGAGTAACCCAGGGAAGGATCATTAGAAATATCATGGCATAAATCCATCCAGGACCCACGTGCGTGCCAGGATTGGCCCTTGAATGGCTTTTGTGCCCAGGTGAAGAGCAAAGTCCAGGCAGCTCCTGCCCATGGCAGCAGCAGAGCCACAGTGGGACTGAATCCAGAATCTATCAGAGCTCTGATTAAAGGGAAATCAGTTTCTTCCCTTAAACAAACTTCATGCCCATGTGCATCCCTGATTTTTACCTCCCTATTAGCATTCCCCAATTACTCAATGCTTTCTGGCTGGATGACATTTGGTATTGCTGTTTATTGACCCTGGGGACAGCAGCATTGACATTATTGCTACCAAGTGACATTTACACGGACACCGACGTCATATTGGTATCGATAACAGCAGCCAAGTTTATGACACAGCATTAACTATGTGAGGTGAGGAGGGCAGCTTCTCTTAGTGATGCTGGTGCTGTTTAAAACAGAGAAAACAGCCTTAAGTTTGATTGACCCAATTTCTGGCAAAGCTGTTTGCTGGGCTGTGAGAGCTGGTCTTGCTGAGCAATGGGGCTCAGGTACCAGGATGCTGCAATCCTGTCCATGCTCGCTGCCTCCCTTCGTATCATCCTCCTGCCCTAGTGGTGAGAGGATTGATTTTCTCTGTGTGTGAGTGGAGGACCAGGTTTGTTCTGATGTGCTGGAGCCATTTGCTGCACGTTCATGGTGTTTGCTCTGTGACTCATCCTGTTCTACCCTGGGTCGTGGGTATCAGGACTCCGCTGCAGTGCTGAGCCCTCAGCTCCATCCCTGGGCTGGATCAGGGTTCCTCCTGACTACACTTGTCCTGTGCTCATCCTATCCCATCGACCATTTACTTTACTATTAGTGTTATTACTATTATTATTACTACTGTTATTATTATTTCTCCTTCTATGCAAAAGAGTGTTTTGGCTTTAGCCTGTGAAGTTTGGCCTGAAGCTGGTGGCCAGATCAGATCCTACTTTATCTGAGGATGCAGCCATGCACCAAAAATGCTGGGTCATTGGGCTGCTCATGTTGGGGCAGGTTTTTGAGGGTGACACTGGTTAAATCACCCATGGAATGAGAGCTGGGTGAGGAAGGGCAGGGTGGGAATCAGAGCGATGTTGTTAAAACACAACATCTCTCCTTGGCTGTTAAATACTTCGTACCTTGAGTTTCTGCTTCATTTGCCATTGGAACAATCATTACTATTAACAGTGGCTGGTTCTCCTGCTCAGCCTGGACAACAGCCACCCAGGCCTTCACAAACCATCCCTCCAAACCTCTCTGTTGATACTTCCCATCTTTAAAAGGAGATTTTTCTTACCCACCACATGATGCTTCTGAAAAGGTTAATTTATTTGCTTGCTTTTTCTTGCAAAGTATTATTTTCCCTGCCTGGGTAGATGAGGCAGAGAAGACAAAGTCATCCCCTTCTCTTTCTTTTCAGGATTCCAGCTGAGTTTGGTTTCCCAAAGGTTGTGGTTTAGAGGCAGTGAGTTGGTGGAGCAATTTAGCTGAGTGCAGGCTGGGAATGGCATGTATTTTGCTAAGAGCACATGTAAAATGGGATGCAAAGGTGATGCATGTCAAGGGGAATTGCAGCCCTTGAGTAGCCTCATCTTTACACTGACCTTCCTCAGAAGGGGATGATGATGATGCTGCTGCGATGTTTGTCACCCGCATGGTCCCCTGTGGGCAACAGCTCCTGCTCCTCGGCACCAAGGGCATGGGACAGGCTTGCTCCCCCTCCTCAACCCATCTAATTCACCAGGATACTGGTGTAACTGGGAGAAGCTGTGCTTGGTCCAGACCTCCAGCTGCTCGAGGCCGGTGGTATTTGCTCCGTGTGGCATTTTCTCCATGAGAAAAGCACGTTTGCGTTTACCCACACACAGAAAGCAAAAACCAGACGCAAAATAAAGCCCAGAAGTGCTGCCCCATCGCTTCAGAGGATGTGTGAGGTGAACTCGGTGAGGGCAGGAGTGGTGCAGGCGGCTGGTGAACCACATCTCCCCCATCCTTTCCCCACACACCCCTTCCACATCACCCACCATCCAACAGAGCTGGCACAGGAGATATTTAGGGTTCAACCTCCCCGGGTTCACCCCCAGCAGCGTTGTTTTGGGATGCTGAGCTGCAGCTCTGAGTTGCCATGAGACCGAGCTGCCTCCAAGGATGCAGCTATGGCTTTGTGCCCTCCGGGACCCATTTCCCAAGTATTCAGTCTCTCTCCATCAATTACCTGCTCTGATTGCTCACCCTCACATGTCACTGCTTAGATAGGTGCTTATATGTATTTTAATCAAGTGAGTCACCCAGGCGGAGGGAACTAAGCACAACACTGTTTCTGTCTTTGTCTCCTTGTTGGGTGAATGATGTCTGGGAATTTAGTGAGCATGAAGCACTCTCATTTGGGTGGATTTGGTGGCTGAACAGGTTGTGACGTGTTTAGAGATCATTTGGGTTTATTTCAGGTGAAGTTCAAGTGTTCAAGGCTAGGTTGGATGGGGCTTGGAGCAACCTGCTCTAGTGGAAGGTGTCCCTGCCCGGGGCAGGGGGTTGGAACTGGATGATCTTAAGGTCCTTTCCAGCCCAAACCAGTCAGTGATTCTAAGTGGTAGGGACTTGATCACAGGCCCTTGCCCCAAGATCTCTGTGCACCCTCAATCAGGAATAGCACCTTTGCATTATTGAGGGACTTCATCCGTATATAAACAGCAGGAACAGAGGCTTTCCTGGATGGTCTGAACCTGCTGCTCAAGGGCTTCAGAGCAGTCATCACGGGCAAGAAATCCACACTAACCATAAGCTAACCCTGGCATGGTCCAGCTCATGGACCCAGCGTGGCTCCAGTTGCACAACTTCAACCACACAAGAAGCTATTTTGCATCATGTAACACAAGTGAGAATCCAGAGGGCAGCTTCAGCAGTGCTGAAGTCCACTTATGTCACTTGAATCAATACAACCTTGTTTGCTCTCAGGACATCTCCCAGCAGTAAATGACACACTAAATCCATTTGCTGTCATCTCCCTGGGCATTAACAGGCACTAATGTAACATGGGCAGAGGAGGTGGTTATTCCAGGGTCGTGCATGGCAGCATGATGATGTTGGGAAGGTTTTCCTCGGAGTTTGGGGGTAGCAATGGTTTATGTTGCCTTGATTTCCCTGCTGAGGGAGGTGCAAGATCTGCTGGGACAGGCTTGTGCTGGGGAGGCACATGGCAGGGAGGAGCAGTGGTAGCAATGGGGGTTTGCAGATCCGGGTGTTACACTCAGAAAGCCACAAGAACATGGGGGGATTAGTGTTGCATTGACTGAGACACATCAGGAGCTCTTGTGCACCCCTCAAGGTGCTTTTAGGCCTGTATCATCCTTTTAGTTTGAAGTTTAATCCCCAATAGCTGCAACTCGCTGCACCGCCTGGCTCGTAACAGCCTCACAGAGCTGTTACAACAGGCAGGGAAAATGAAGCAGTCTGACAAATGACACATGACAAGGACTTGGAGTTAACTGCTTTTAAATTCATTATGGCACCAAAAGAGTGGCTTGAGCAAGGTGAATGATTTAAGGGGCATAATAAGATGGATTCAGCCTCCTTTTACTGCGGGTGGATGATCTGTGAACAAGTTTTGATCTCTGCATTACAGTTATTACCCCGATTTGCCAGTAAGGGTGGGTTATTTGAGGACCACTGGCCATTTGCAGCAGTGGCTTGGTTGCACACAAGCACCTTTTCCCTGTTGACAGGACAAATGCCAACTTCTTGTTGCTTTCAAAGCAGATACCTTCGATGCAAATACTGCTTCCAGCTGCCCAGAGTGCCAAAACCAAAGAGGAGGCATTCAAAGAGCACATGGGAGCTGAACACGGCCACCTTGCAGCACGACTCTGGTTTGCAGAGAGCTTTGATCATGCAAAGGTCTCAGGAGCTGCAGGGATTCTGTGTTGTGCGATGATGAACACAGGTTTGGGCTGGCCTGACCACAACACGTATGGCACATCTGGGATGTCCAGGCCTGCAAGCTGCCTTGCTTCATCCAAAACTCACCTAGTGAAGCCAGACCCAGGAGCTCTGCCCCCACATCAGCTCCTTGATCTGTGGCTGGGCAAAGCAAAGGGAATTACTCACATCTGAGGAGAGAAAGGCACATCCTGCAGCTGAGCAGCCTGTTGCTCAGGGTCCATTTGGGGCTGGTACTGGGTTGGAGTCCTGTTATGGTTATTCTACAGCAAACCAATGGGATGCATTTATTCCAGTAACTCAGGCTAATCCTTTCTTAAACAAGAATTCTCTGCAGTCAGCCCCATCTCCACAGACATGTGCCAACTCGGTGTCTTTCAGGATGAAGTATTGCTTCTGCTCTGCGTGTTTGTGGTGCTGTTGGGGAGGTGTGTGTGTATATGTGTGTATATATATATATATATATATCTATATTTCAAGCTCATAT
>NW_009926764.1:104472-126628 GCF_000696875.1 Nestor notabilis
ATATATATGTATTTGTGAAGTTCAGCTGCCTCATTTTGTTTTACAATTCATAAGCAAATGAACCCGAATGATCCAGTGCAGTTTGGGCCCTAAAAATAGCTTTAATCAATCAACTTAAAAAGAAGAATGTTCCTTAAAATGATGCCAGCACCAGCCAGCGCTGCCTCTTGGGAATTTCATTCTGACTCATTTTCCTTCCAGTTCTGTTCTTTCTTTTTCTTTCTTTTTGTATTTTCCCCCTCCCCGTTCCTATTTACCAAATATCACTGAGTTTGGACTGTTTTCGGTACTTAGCATCCAGGATGAGAGGGATATTGCAGACGTTCAAAGCTATTTTTGTCACTGGTGGCATGGAGAGATGGGAAATGTTATTACTGTAATGTGCCAGTATCTGGGCAGCACGCCTAAATACTGGCAAAACAGGCACCAGGTACTTGGAATTCCATATTTCTACACTGGAGCAGCTTCCCACCTGTACCCAAACCTTTCAGGATGTCCCATCAAAGGACATGGACACGCAGATGCAGAGGCAGTGCCATGGGACTCAATGGGATGAGGCAGCAGCCCTGCCCACCCCATACCCTGCTCTCCCTCATCCCCACCTCCTTGTCCTGCAAGTGCTTTGATGCTCCACAGCTTTGCAGGAGCCCTGTTGCCATCTCATGCAGTGGCTGCTTTGTGGTCTGACCAAGCACATGGGCACCCTCATGGTGTACTGGGCCACTCGGACAGAGGACCAAGGCCCTTTCCCACCTCCTCAATCTCTTGTTGCACTCTTGCTGCTGCTCTGGGAGAGCTGCTGGGTTGGGTGGTTCACAAGCAGGTCCTCAGGTGTCCAACCAGCCTCATTTCTAAAGGCAAAAGAAGGCTGTGATTTCACAAAGGAGGAATTGCACACGCCATCCTGCTGCTCTGCCATGAGCACAACATACCCAGCTCACCAAAAGCACTCTGAAAATCCGAATCTCTCAGATGTGTGTGTATATGTGTGTGTGTGTGTGTGTGTGTGTGTGTGTATATTTAGTGCATTAGTCACATCTTAGACTATAAAAACTGAAACTTCAGTTGGCTGCTGCTTCTGTAAACATATGTTCTCCTTGTAACTATAACTTGGGTTTTATTGCTTTGTGTTATTCCTCAGCATCGTGTGCAGTACGTACAGATATAACAGTATTAATCAGAATTCTGCCAAATCCAAGCATTTAAAATAATGGGTTAAGTCTCCAAAATCCCCTGACTGGCTTAAAAATAATAAGATTATGTGAAAATAGCAAGTGCCATGGTCTTGCCTTGCTGCTTTTCAGTTGCTGCGGGTACAGGCTTTTGGCTTCTGCCTGTCTCCAACGTGGCCACTCAGAAATGAGGGTTGGGGTTGGGGAGGGAACTTTAAAATGAAGCTGAGACTGTTCCAGCTGAAGGACCTGGGAATTGGAAGCAGCATGTTCCTCATCATGAGGCATGGGATGAAAGCAAGAGTTTTGTGACACAGTGGTAATATGGTCCTAGCGTTATTTGCTGTGTTTATTGCAGAAATACTTCTAGAATTAGAATGATGGATGGTCAAGATTATCAACTTGAAAACGAGGAGACTTAGTGAAGGAGACCACTTGTGTTATGGTGCATCTGAGCCTGACCTATACCCGCGCCACCGGAGTTGTCTGTGCATTATTTTGAGCAGGGGAATGATGGATGCAAAGCGATGGAGACATAAACCAGGGTTGCAGGCATGGCAATCTACTCTGTACCTATGGGATGCTAAAAGAGATACCAAAATCTACCTTTCTAACAAGACAAGCAGTTTATTTTTTCTTTCAGTTTTGTATTTAAGAAACAAATGTATGTGCATCACTGCAGTTAATTTTCCTTTTCTCTTTGGGCCAAGAATCAGAGGTTTATGGTGGGAAGGAACTGACGGGATGCTGGGTTTGGATTTGGTGTTTTTCAGTTCAGTAGCCACTCATTTCTTCTGCCTGCAACCATCCATGTCATGGTGTACAAAACATCTCCAGAGAAGATGGAGCTGTCAGGCCTGGCTGGGGCTGGTCTTAGAGATTAATTAGTTCTGTGCCTAAACCAGCTGAACTAAGATGCAAAGTACAGCGGGAGCAGGGTGAGGACACAGCTTATTTCTGCTTTTGCTTAGGTTTGTTGCCATAAACTCAATTAAGTCTCTTCTGAAGTTAAATGTGAGGGTTTGGATGCTGGCGTGTTCTCCCTCTTGGGAGAACGCATCCTTGGGGACCCATGGGCAGGTCTGTGGACCACCGGCTGGAGATGTGCTGGTGACACCGGGGTCTGCCCTGTTCTTCTGCTCCTCGGTTTGGGGCCTGAGGTCAGCAATGCAAAAAGGCACAAGTGCACTGCTTTAAAAAGGGAGAGAGGAAAAGAATAAGTTAAATCAGAGGCCAGGTGCAAACTTGTCTTCAGAAACCCACTACATTAGGAAGAATTGTTGATGCTGTGAAGTGTTGTACCACTGCAGGTGGCCTCGCGCCACTCTGCATCCTAGGATGCAAAGCGACTCTGATGTCCTGATCTGTTCTGGATCCACCAGACAGCACTTTTAAAGACCTTGTGTGGGGTTTTCTGTTTGTTAGCTGGTTTTCTGTGGTTTTGAGCTTAATTAATCAGTAATGTCCTTAGGAAATGAGAGTCTTGCTGTGTTACTGCCTTGGTGACAGAAGAGCTGTGCCAAACCCCGCTGTCAGTGGCAGAGGGCAGGGGCTGAGGATGGAGGTAGGAGGTGCCGGGAGCTCTTTATCTGGGCAGGACACATGCACAGCTCCTACACAGCTTCATTTTGGGTTGCCTACTCCTCAAACACATCCTCTGACACTAATAGCAGTGTTTAGGTGATGTGGACCGATGAGTGGCCACCCAACATCAAGTCTCTGCACTGGGCTCCTGCCATTTGATTTTCTGCTGGAAACACTCGAGCTTTTCTTAAGCTGCTTCAACACACCCTTGAATCCCCATATCTCCTTTAAAATCAAGCCAAGGCCTTCCCTTCTGAACTGGCATGGCAGAGGTCAGTGGGAAAAGTAGGTCTTGCCCATGCTGAACCATCTTTTAGCACCTAGAGCTCTCCATCCTGAAGCTCATCACCTTTCCCTGGAGGTGATTTCAGCAAACCCTATGAAATGCTGTTGGAGAGCATCAGAAGAGCATCAGCATCAGCCAGTGCACTAAAAGCAAGTGGGACAACAACATTTTGGGGCAGAGCCTGGTTTCTGTGTTGCCACTTCTAAACCCAGGGCTAGAATTTAGTGTAAGGGACTGTGTTGGTCCCTCAGTGTGGTGCTGTGCATACAGAGCATCTCTTGGGCACTCAGGACTCTGCTGTCACCCAAGCTCCTGCTCAAAGGGAATTTGGGCTCATCCCAGATACACTTGAGATGTGACCCTGGAATGTGTGGCAGAGGAAGAGGTATTAAGCAAACCTCTATCTCTGCCTCCAGCGGGTAGCCTGGATCTCCCCTTTGCATCTTCTTCTTTTCAAATCCAGTTGGGAACTTGGCTGCTTTTAAACCGGGTGATGCTTCGGTGGCCTCGAGAGCAGCCGTTTCCATGGTAACTCAAAAGTACCTGGTTTTGCACAGTCATGGTTTTAGCGGGTCACAGATACAGATCCTGAGCAGGAGCCCCTGTGGCTGAGTTTGGTGTCACCATCCTGCACCTTCCTTGACCTCCCGGGTGCAAGAAAGCCAGGCAGGGTGTGCACGAGGCTGCAGGGTCACCCACGAGGCTGTTCTGTGCTGTGGGGCTTCTGTCTCCAGCCACATCTTTGCTGTTTGTGCTGGCACGACCCGGTGTTGGACTGCTCTCAGACTTCCTTACCGTAGAATCACAGACTGGTTTGTGTTGGAAGGGACCTTAAAGCTCATCCAGTTCCAACCCACTGCCATGGGCAGGGTCACCTTCTGCTAGACCAGGTTGCTCAAAGCTACATCCAACCTGGCTTTCTTCTCTCTTTTTGACTTCTGTGTGTTTTTCCATCATTATCAGAATGGGGATTTTCTTTCTTGATGGGCACTTTGAACTGGCCCAGTGAGAAGGATGCTGTGAAAAGGTGCCCCCTCTAATCTCAGCCTGCAAATCAGCATCACCCCCCGCTGCCCAGGGCGTTTGCTTTAGGGCATCTCCATGTGGCTGCTGAAGACTACATAGCTTGGGGGGCAGCTCTGGAAAAGCAACAGGAGAGTGGTTAAATCACAGCTTTTGGAGCTCCTCCAGAGCCAGGAGGAGGGAATGGAGGAATGAATTGAAATTCCCTTGAATATCAGTGCACTGGAGGGAGGGAGGATTAGTCCAGTTAGGGCAGAGCACTCGGGGTAATCCCGCTTTTCAATTAGGGATTTCACTGTCATTAATCTGATGTGAAAATAAATAGGGCAGAAGCTTAATGCCTTTGAGGGGGCTGCAGGCACATGGGAAGGCTGGAGGGGCTGAGCAGGGACAGGACCTTTCAGCCCAGACCTTTCCAGATGCGTCTCCTTGGGAAGGGTTCGGGGGTGAGGGAGGACAGGAGCATCCCTGGGAAATGCCTCATCATTTTGTGGTGGGGAAAAGCCTAAATTGTACATTTCTCCATTGCTGGAGCAGCAGGGGATGGAGCCAGCACGAGCCCAGGATCAGTGTCCCAGGTCAGGCTGGAGGAGCAAGGCTGGAGCAGCCAGCTGTGAGGCAGCACTCTCCTCTCCTCTGGGGGAAGCAGGAGACCTAATTCATCAGCATAATTATGTAGTTTTAAAGTTCAAAATCCACATGCTTTGATTTTTTTACTTAAAAAAACATCTGCAAGTATAATAAGTGAAATGAATGTGACTACAGGCACCCTGGGAATAGTGCGGGAGCACTGTTTACAGGGACTTCCACATGGATCCCAGCAAGAAATGCAAACGGCCACGGAGCTGGGATTTGTTTGGGTCTGGTGTGGGCTGTTTTCTCTCTGGAGCAGGATTAC
This sequence comes from Nestor notabilis, assembly GCF_000696875.1. NCBI lineage: Eukaryota > Metazoa > Chordata > Aves > Psittaciformes > Psittacidae > Nestor > Nestor notabilis. The sequence continues at coordinate 109,436 of NW_009926764.1, forward strand.
CACTCTGCTGCTAATCAGGCACAAGGGAAGGTGGTCCAAACAGCTCCTCAAGATGTCAAGAATCAGAAGGAGTCATTGAAGGAAGGGAGAAATCAAAATAAATCAATGTTGGTGTTTCAGTGATGCCCAAGTTCCAAAAGCTTCACCTGCTCCAGCTTCTCCTCCGTCACTAATGGGGTGACCTGGGGTTTTATCTGTGTATTTGATTTCATGCATTTCCATTTGAGACAAGTGGGTTTCCAAGTCTGACCTGTTCGGTCCCCAGCGTGGGTTCCAACATGTTCCCAGCTCTGAGTGTTCAAAGTAAAACCCTATCTAAAACTAGAGGGTTGGGTTCAGGTTTTAGAGAAACTGCAGGACCTGACCCCACTGATTTCTCCTTTTCCTTTTAATCTGGCTAAATGAGAATGTGTGTAGAAGCACCAAGAGTCTGCAGCTCTGCTCTTGCCTAATCTTATGCTGTGATAAATCTTCTGCTGAACTGATAAAATGCCAGATAAAACACTTGTAAAGGCAGGAGGGATAAATATGGTTGGGGTTTTTTTGCTGGGGTTTCCAAAGCAGGAGAGTTGTTGTTATCAGAAATAAGACAATGTCTATGTGCTTTTTCCTCCATGATGTCCTGCTCACATACCCTTGTATGTTTGAAAGCAAAAAGGTTTACTCACCCACAGATGTTTCCAATTCTTTTCCTAAGAACAATGCTCTCATTCATGCTTCATTTGCAAAACTCCTGTTTAGTTCCCCCACATCTTGATTGTTTTTAATAGTCAGACCAGCAGCAGTAATCATAAGCTCTGGGCCTGTTTCACACTGGTGCAAATCACTACTTATTACTGTGAAACTATTAATGTTTGTGCAGTAGAGCACTGGTGGGTCCTGTTAGAGAATGTAGTCTTGTTTTGGTGACTGGAGACATCCAACTTTGAGCCCTTTCTTTCCCTTTCAAAGCTTGTGCTGTGCACCCTGGGTCCTGGTTTACATCCTGTATCCCAACATTGGCCCTACCCACTTGTGCCACCAGCTTGGCTTTGCTTTGCCTTCATCCACAGTTGTGGATGAAGAGCTCAAAATGGACTCTTTAGCTCCTTGAGACTTAGAAAACAGGTAGGAATGAGACAACCTGCATTCAGCACCTATTCCCATGACTCGAGATGGAAACAAGGAGAGCAACCTCGCTGTTTGGAGCAAGGTACTGGGCACAGGCTGGTTTCTGCTGGTGATGGTGCCTGAATTACTCAGTCTTTCCTTGCTTTGTAGTGAAAGAGTTCATGATAGAGGATGTGTGGGGGTGATTTGCTGCTATAACTCTTGGAGATCTGGAGATGAAGGTTCTGTGGGAGCAGGACTGTGCAGGCATGCCCAGCGCTGTGCTCTCAGCTGCCCTGGGCATGCATGAAGAGTGGAAGAGAATGGAGTGAGGAGGGCTTCAGGTGGAAAGCGTAGCCATGCACCTTGGTGTGCTTCTCTGGCTTTGCTGCTGTGGAGGAAATGAAAGGCATCCTTTGTCCCTCCATCTCAACAGGAGTTTCCTTTCTAAGGCCCTCTCCTCAGTTGTGAAAACCTCCAAACCTTAGCAAATCTGGGATGTTTGTTGGTGTTTCTTCTTCGCTTGTGCGAGGAGTGGAGGCTTTTTGATGTGTAAATAGCACAAGTGCCTCAGCTTCCCCCCTCCCGATGGCCACTGAAGTGTGTGCTCTCCTTAACTCTCTCCTCTCACCTGGTTTGAGCACATCAGCATGCTGGTCATCCTCCTGAACTGCGTCACCCTGGGCATGTTCCAGCCCTGCGAGGACGTGGAGTGCCAGTCGGAGCGGTGCACCATCCTGGAGGTAAGGATTCCACGCTGCCCTGCCTGCCTGGGACGTGTGGGGGGCAGGGAGGTGGCCACCCTGGAGCCCCATCTTGTCCCTTCTTCCCAAAGCCCTTCCCATAGGAATGGTTTTTCCAATAAGCCACACTTTGGCGTGCAAAGCTTGTCCTCCAAGGAGACCTGCTGCCATGGCCCAAGGTGAGACCCAAAGGCTGATTTGGACTTACCCCAGCAAGATCCTTTCTCTATGCATTTAATAAGGGTTGGGATGCTCAAAACTGGGCATCCAGCTCCAATTGGAGATGTTGGATGCTTTTTACTTGCAGGATGGCCAATGCCACAGGGAACCTCTTGCTCACAGTCAGTTCCACCCCAACCAGCTTGGTGCTGGCATGTTTTTGATTGCTGCAGTCTGGCCTGTGCAAATACAGCACTGGAGACTTCGCCGTCTCATTCCCTTCTTCATGAACAAAACTGCATGGGATGAGCCCACGCCTGCTCTCCTCCAAAGCAGAGCCCACCAAGTAGCAGCATTGCCAGGATAACTACGTAACCAACCTTTGGGAAGTACCTACCCATACAAAACTCACAGAGCCTTGTTGGCCACCCCAAGCTCAGTGGGGCATCACGCTTATCACTTCATCCCTTGCTGCATCCTGGCAATCCCCTCGCTGCCATATGCCTGCAGGATTCATTTTGGAAGCACATCCCAGCAGCATCTGGTACGTGGGCTGCACCTTGGCACTGGGCTTCCTGCAGCAACCCTGTTCTGGGGCTTGGAACCAACTTCCCTTGTTCCTAATGCATTACGTCAACCTAAGCAGGGACTACCAGCATGTGGTAGTGTAGATCTGCTGCTTGACTTCCCTTTGAGTGTTTCAGGAAGGCCAGTAGGATCCTTCCAACTCTGCTGCCTCTTTCAAAGATTGGTCCAGAAGTGCCTGCAAAATGCCAGGAATAGCAGAGTTTATCATCAGAGCCTCTTTTAGCCTTTAAAGAGGATCTGCTAAATGCAGAGCCAAGTAAACCAGGTGAATTGAGGAGCCATTAGAGGTTTCTCATGGGATGAGATCAATTTTGGAGGCATCCAGCATTGGGATCATCTCAGAGGGTCAGGGTTGGTGTGAAGCAGCACCCAGAAGTAGCTGGTCCATCTCCTTCACCAGAAAATGTCACAGTGCTGGTACCTGTGGGCTAAACTGTCTCCAGAGAGCCCATCACAGAGTGTCTTATCGCTCCTGGAGGTGACACACCAAGTGCCTGCTGTTTTCCTGCAGGTATTCACCCACATGAGGCTTTGTTGGAGGATGCCCATCCCTGCCAAAATGTCCAGGCAGACAAAGGGAATCCTGCCTGGATGAGGAGGTGATGTTATTGAATGACGATTTGCTTCCTTTTCCCCCTGATTTGATCAGGTTGCAATCACATAGCTTCCATGGGCCGTTCTCCCCAGAACAGACACACATGGAATCCGTGAGGAGCCCAGGCACTGAATTTGGTTTCTAATACTGGCTGAATGAGTCCAATGCATTGAGTCCATTTGCAAAACCCCGTGTTCTCCTGATGGGTTTGCAGGCAGAAACAGGCTGCAAGTAAAGCCATCATTATCCCTCAGCCTCCCACAGCTTCCAGGCAGGAATGGAAGCCAGAACATGAGGTAGAAAAGCCTGAACTTCTTTATGGAGGCTTTTGGATGCCAGGTATTAAATGAACTGAAATAACAGAGCAAAACTTCTGTGTTAGTGTATCAAGGGCAAGGTTGGTTGATAAAGCCAACAGCCAGAGGAGGTGGTGCTCGCACACAGCCACACAGAGCTGCATGGATGCACAGTGGGAACTTGGCTGCCATGTGGATGTTCTGTTGATTTTACCAGTAATCCACCCAGGCCTCATTGTGGAAGTGCCAGCCACAATACCAAACAGTATGGTCCTTGTGGACATGGTTTGGACAGCAGCAGTCACGGCTGTAGAGCGAGAAGTTCCTGTGCTTTATCAAGTCTGTCATTGGAAACAGCAAAGCCTCTTGCACATGATTTAAAAGCAATCTGTATCTCCTGATGTTCAAGTTTACAGGCAACATGTAGAAGAGTCTTTACAACAAAGTCCACTTCATGGCATCTTCAAGTACCGTCCACATTTTGTGCAGGAACCTTCTGGAATCTCCAGAAGGCTGGAGAAATCCCAGCTGTCCAAGTCCCCACTACCCTACAGAAGCCATTCTTGAAGTCATGTTCTATGGGGCAGCAATGGATTAATTGAATTTTATTTTCTCTCCTTGCTTTCATAGTAATCTAAACCCCTAAATTTTGACCTTCATCAAGAGGCTCCAGCACTGGGTACCCAGGTTTGCCAGCAGGATGCCCTGAGCCTTTGCACCATGGGCAACCACTCCAGCCATTCCCCATGTGCAGCAGAACTGCCCTTACAGTTACTGCTACAACCTCTCTTGGTGCGCACATTCACAGCCAGCAGTGTTTGGGTCTGCGGGTAGGAACCTGGTCCCTGAAGGCATCAGAGGTGAAGCACTCTGAGTCCCCCTGTGTTAGATGGGCCAAATTCTCTCTAGGAGCTACTGAGCCACCCAGTCTGGAAACACAGCTCCCACTGCAGGTTGCTGAGACCTAGGACCCAACCACAATGTATAGGCTTTAAATGCCAGGAAAAATATCCAGCCTGTACAACAGTGATGTCTTTCTGTCTTTGTCAGTACATTAACAGAAGCTGTTAATGCTTCCCAAGCAGTGGAAGGACCCCAGAGCTATGCCCAGGGGTTGCCATCACCTATCAGGTATTGCAGGTTTTATATCTGAGTTGGGGAGGTGTCATTTTGGTACCAGTGCTTTGCCTTGCAACGTCTGCTGGGTACACAGAGTGCCTCTGCAGTGGGAGCACCCGTGTCTCTGCTTCCCCTTTCCCTGCTAAGATTGCACAGCAGAACTGACTGTAATAATCTTTTACTGCTCTCCAGGCATTTGACGACTTCATTTTCGCTTTCTTTGCGGTGGAGATGGTCATCAAGATGGTGGCTCTGGGGATCTTCGGGCAGAAGTGTTACCTTGGAGATACATGGAATCGTCTGGACTTCTTCATCGTGATGGCGGGGTCAGTAACAAAACCTCATATATTTCTTCTTTGTCTTGAAAGCAAGAAAACCCCAGAGAGCCAAATCTGTGGGTTGTCCTGGCTGCTTTTCCTAATGTCTTGTGAAAGCTGCCGGGCTCAAGCCAAGGCAAAGCCTCATAAGTCTCATTTGGTTTCACCTCTGGCAACCACACTGGATTATGGGGTGGGGTATGAATGTCAGGACAAAAGCCATGGGGTATTCAGTAGCAATCCTTTTGCCAGTGTTGTCTCTGTCAAATCAAGAGCATGCTGATCTAGTCTGTTTGATGCCCACAGTGTCCCAGTGCTAGTGGTTAAGCCTGCTGCCTGCAGGATGAGCAGAAAAGCACACAGCAGCTCAGCCCAGCTCCTCCTAGGTAACACCATGAGAGTGAGGCAGAGAGGCAGAAATCGGCCAAACAAGGAGAATGTAGCCAAAAAACCTGGTTCAGAAGGTTGAGATCCTGATGGAAGAAGCTGGCCAGAACTTGACCCAAATGACAAGTGCATGCAGATGCCTCCTGGAAACGTCTCTTGGTTTAACACCATCCCCTACAGCTGCTTATTTGTGCAGGATGTGTTAACAGATACGAGGAAGAGCTGCGTGCTTTTGACACCAGTTCCCTCGCACCCAAGGGAGAAACTGAATGGACTAAAAGCTTGGCAAGTCTAAAACTTTATTCTATAAATAAATGTGTTTTAGGAACCCCAGACTCTCTTACCTGCTTAGCATACCCTAGGAAGGGCTAGACTGCTTTAATTATAGAGCTCTGCCTTATTTCTCTCTCCCTGGCTTTATAATGACCAGCCTGGGGTTAATTAGAACATTCCTGTAATATGCTGGGGCATTTTTACCCTTACATTAGTGATGTACAGTCTTCATTGCACTAATGGAGTTTTGTTTTGCTCCGTGTTATTTGTCCACAATACAATTAGGAATGGCCTTACTACTTTGAATAAAACATGAGCTCTCCTGAGCAGAGCTTCCTTTGAACCCAAGTGTGGTGTAACCAGGAAAGAACAGCAGGAACAACAGAAACAGCAGTTAATTATTTCTTCTTTCCAAAGCTTTGCTGCAGTGTTTAAGCCAGAAATAGTAGGAGAAGAGGAAGGCTGTGGTTACAGCTTGGGATCAGATGTCTGCCATCCATAACCAGTGTGCAGACAGTGTTTCTCCATGCTGAACCTGCAGGATGAGCTCTCCTGATGGGCAAGAAGAAGTTCCCCACATCATCAAACAGGAGAATAAAATAGCACATGGAGGCAGAAAGGCTGAGCCCTCTGCTCATTCCTCAGCAGCAGGTTTGGCACCAGGATCTTTGTTCATGTCGCACTTGGGACAAGAGGGAAGGTGGCTGGATGTCCATCTTGTAGTTTTCCAAGGAAAACTGTGGCTGGCATAGTCTGAGAATGAAAACAGCAGAAGCACCAGAAGACCCAGATGGGAAGCCCTGCTGCCAGTCTGGCATTGCTCAGGCTGAAGATGAGAAGAGGAACGGCCCTTTTCTGGATGATCCTGGACCATCTCCAGATGATTTTGGTGTATTAGAGCCATACCATTATTTCCCATCTCTCAGAAGAGAGTTTGGTCTGGGAGCTGGGCTGGCTGGTAACACCCATAGAGGGCAAGAAGCAGCTGTGCAACAGGCTGTGGTTCTTCACCTCTCCCACCACCTCTGATCCAGCATCTGCTCCTAAAACTGGAGGTGGTTTTAGGCAGGGAGCACGCTACTAGAATAACAAGAGCTGCTTTTGCCAGCAAGTGGATGGATGTGATGAAGTTACTATGAAGTTTGCTCTGATAAGAAGGGAAACAAGTGATAGGCAGTGCTGCCTGCTTGGTTTGTCCTGTCTGGTCTCCTCAAATAAGCTGGTTTGGCTTACCAGCATGTATAGCAAGGAGAGCAGAGGGTAAGCAGGGAAACTACAAAACAAACATATCTTTTGCCTCTAGCAACAGCTTGTGTCTGAAGTTTGTTCCAGCACTGAAAGCCCTTTCATGTTTTGCTCGCCTCAGAAATGTACTCTGGACAATTTCAGACCAAATGGAGCTTACAACCTTTAGGTCTGTCCAGCAGCCAAGTTGAAAGCATTTCCCAAGCATCAAAAATGGTGTCCTCAAGAGCTGAAACCAAAGAGGTTTCCTGTGCACCCAGTCCCTGGAGACGTTGCAGCCTCATGTGATATGCTTTGGACACCTTTAACTTGACAGCTAAAGGACTGGAAACTGTTCATGGCAGAAGACATTGCAAAGGCTTGTGCCTCCTTTGTGTTCAGTACCTAGAGGTTGTAGGGAATCGCCTATCGAGTGTTAGTCCACCCAGACCTCCTGTCCCTCCATACCCAAAATTTCCAGCTCCAGCAGGTTTCTGTTGGGCATTTCAAGGGAATTCTTGGTTTACAAGTGTGATATAAGAACATTTTCATGAAGGTTTCAGACTGCTCATAGAAGGTCCAAGGTGGAATCTATCAAGTGCTTCAGGTTGGCTTTGGTGGGCAGTGTATATCTTCCCGAGACTTACTTTCACATCCTAAATGGAATATCATGAAAATCCAAAGTATGAGGGTCAGATAGTTGGTTTGTTGGTTTCCTAGGTCAAATCCTGCATTTTTCTTCTTTTATCAGCCCCATTGAAACTCCAAAGGCCAAGTAAAAGTGAGGCCCCAGGATATCACCCTTTAACATGCCAATGGTTTCATGTGCTCCCTGGAGTACAAAACCAGCTCCCACTGGAGCATTTCGTACTCCTTTTACATCATATTAGTAGTTCAAAACTTGTATCAGTTACACTAAAATCCACTTACTCAGCCACCCAATGCACTGTGAGTGTGCTGTGCTGGGACCACACTAGTGAGCACATTCAAGCTTCACACTATTCACATCAGGGGCTTTAAACAATGCTCTGTGTATCCGTGCAAGGTCTGTTCAGAGCAGACACCTGGTGCTGGCTCCAGGCCCCTTGGTGCAGGTGTGAATGGGCATTTCCGATGGCTTTCCCGCTGTGTGGTCCTTCCTGCAGCTCCGGGCTGCTTCCCACTGCTCTGCTCTGGCTGCTTAATGAACACACGTTAGATTTAAAACCTGGGTTTGTGCCGTGCTGAGTTTTAAAGCTATTCATCGTGTTCAGCTCAGTTCCTGTGTGTGAGCTTGAAGGTGGTTTTGATTTATAAAGACTCACTAACTTCTTCAGGAATAACAAATATCTTTGGAAGGCTATTGCCAAAACCAGCTCAAAATCAGCAGGCAAATTAAAGCTGACAGGCCAAAGTCACCTCAGTGCAATGCCAGTGATACCAAACCAGCTTCAGGACAAAGACAAAAGTTAAGCAAACATCAGATATTTCCAACTAAACTTCACAGAGCAGGGCAAGGCATCAAATACAAAGTACAAGGCTCCAGCAGAGCAGGGGCACATGAGCAATGATGCACCTGAGCAAGGTTGGTCCCAAACCAAATCTCCCTTTCCTGTTGCCTGAAACCCATCCAGCTGTTGCTTCAGTCCATTTGGTGGTTGCTTGTTAATAGTACGTAATGATTTTGGTCCATCCTGGCTGCAGGATGCTTCAAATCTCTCCACTGAAGCTTCTGAAGAGCCTGGTTGAAGAATTCATCTTGTATTTGCCTTCCTCTTTCCATATCTGTTTGTGTATTAACAAAACCCGACAAAACAAAAGCTCTTTCTCCATGGGATCCAACAGCTTGCTCACAGGGTTGCTTTTGATGCCCTTATGTTATTTGAACAGGCGTGGTGAGAGATTTGTGACATATTTACAAGTGCTTCCCTCTAGTCAAACTCATAAATTGTAATTACAGCCATGCTAACTAGGCATAACCCCATTAAAAACCCAACACTACACACATTTGCCACTCAGTGCTATAAAAGAGCAAGAAAACTGACTTGACTTAACATCCTTCCCAGCCTGGAAGAGAAATGTTTATGTGAAATGGAGACGGAGCATGGAAAAGAAAATGTTCCGTATTCTTAATAATAAAATGGAAACCAAATTGCTTTAACATCATTTGTTGGCTTGGTTATTCACATTTTTTGTCATAGAGGGAGAGATAAGCTGGCATGAAAGTACACTGGGGTGCTAGTGGGGGGTATAATAGCAGAAACATCTAATTGACTTTGAGCTGCATAGAGTTGTGCAGTGGGAAGGCTGCAGATGTACCACTGGCTGGAGCACTATAAGCTAATGGGAAGGGAGAGCAGCACGGCTGCAGAAGCTGAGCAGGTAGCTGGGGGCTCCCATCTGCCCTGATTTCTGTTGCCCTCACTTTGCAACTCCTTGTGCTTTCTGGTGTGTTACCTGTGCCTGCGGCCCATTGGGAGCACATCCACACCGTCGCTGCTCATGGGGGTGTTTTCTCTTAGGGGTTGAAAGAGTCCTTATATCCCCCATTGAGAGCATGATGCACATTATGGGCTGCAAATACAGACTGGGTGGTTTTAAAGCCTGGGCATGCAGGCAGCCCCAGAACCCTCATGCCCAGGGACCGAGCATCTCACATCTGACACCTTTTCTCTTTCCCCTGCAGCATGATGGAGTATTCTCTGGACGGACACAACGTGAGCTTGTCTGCGATCCGCACCGTCCGGGTTCTTCGGCCGCTACGAGCCATTAACAGGGTCCCAAGTAAGTAATGCCTTTGTCTGCAGCTCGGGCTCTGCCTGGAAAGCCACCCCAGCCAGCAATCTGTGTGCTAAGCCTTGCAGTAGTATTCTGTTCTCTTGCTGCTGAGAGCAAGTTCATTGATTTTAGTGGCAAGTTGAAGATCATTTATGATGATTATCAGGGTTAGTAAAGGGCAAGGGAGTAGATTTTATACCTGGATGACCACATTTTCATGGCTGTTTTCCAGCATTTTGTGAACTCTGAGGCAAATAACTCTGCTCGTAGTGCAAAGAAAATAACAAAGGTCCTATAAAGAAAGGGGAAGGGTCAGTTCAAAGAAGGATCTTCTTGCCCTGGATGGCTTCATTTTCCCCTCTTGGCTCTTTAAGGTCTTTCCCTTTCTTTGTGTTCAGGATTAGAAGCACAACAGCCTCCATTGCTGCTAAAATACCACAGAGGGTTTGTTGTCCTGTAGAACAAAATTGGGTTCATCCATGAGAGTAAGTTCAGGTGACCCCTAAATCCATTTTCAAGTGGCTTCAGCTGCTTGGCTTCTAAATCCAGTTTGAAAGACCAACCAACAAGGTTGAAATCGTTTCCGGCTGGAATCAGCTGTCAGCCAAAAAATCCTTTGCAAGGTACTAATTTCATAGCACTTTTGCCATTTTTTAACCAAAATCCACTCGATTTGAACTGCAGCAGCATTGTATGGGAATCATAGAGGTTCCTTGCAAACAAAGGTACACATTTATTGGTCTTTTCAAAAGCACATTTGAATGCCATAGCACTGATTTGTCCTCGCTAAGCATCCTGCCTGGATAAACTGCCTGTCATGTCTGCACATCTAGGGACAGCAAAACCAGCTCCCCCAGAAGGGTTTTGGTTCCAGTGCCTCAGATGAACATGCAGTGGAATAGATGGAATTTTACACACAGGACTCTTTGAAGTTTCTTTCTGAGTTATATTCTTCAGGATTTTTCTTTAAAAGAAAACATTAATAATCTATAGAGTTCTCAGTGACATTAGAAGTTTAAAACAAGACCAAAAGAAACGAGAGGCTAAAAGGGACCATGAAACCCTCCAGAGCTTTGTTTTTCCTAGTGAGGTTTGGTTACCAGGGTTTCGGAGCAGCCCGAAAGCACAACAAAGTTTTCTGCTGGGATTTTGAGCACAGTGGCTCTGTGTCCTCACTGGGATGGAAGGAGCAGAGGGATGCTGGCACATGCTTGGCTCAGAGCCCTGCTGAGGTTTCAGACTGGGGCGAGGATCAGGCTCTCTCTGAAGCTATTTAAATCCATGAAGCTCTTTATAGCTCTCCCTTGAAATAGTGGGAATGTCAAGCTGAGATTCAGCTGGGCTGAGAGCAGAAGCTGGGGGAGTTGTGGATTTACATGCCTATTAAACCAAGGCCCAGGGATCCCAACACCTCCATGTCTGGGTGAAATCTTGATCTGGGTCCAGCTTGTGTTCTTCTTCCTTAGGAGTCTGATACTCAAGTTTTCAAGTAAGCTTTTTAGGCCGTCCTCTGCTGTACTTGACACTTCACTTCTTACGTTTCTTTCAAAGGATAGGCAATAGAAAATACTCAATTTTTTGTTAATGGTATGTGAGATTAAAGCCAATGAACCCAAGCCATGTTTGGAGTTGAGTTGCCTGGCTTAAGGAGCAGCCAGGCTGGTCTTATACCCCTACCAGCATCTTGAACAAGAGCCAAGGCAGGATTAGTATTCTTAGAAACACCTCAGTTCCTAGAGGGCAGATAATCACAGACTTCACTTGTTTATGAGACACTAACTCCATCCACTTTTAACACCAATACTTTTACTGTTTCAGACTGAGATAATCCAGGGTCTGCAGAGAATGGATAGTGACAGCCCTCTGTTGAGTTGTATTTTGCTGTTTCCAGTAATAACAGAGTTACATTTCTAGTCTTTCATCCATCAGGATGCTATAGCTTAGCCAGGGATTTCCTTGGACATCCACCCCATCCCAGCATGGCAGCAGGTCCCGCTCAGCCCCATCCATGCTATCCCCAGCAGCAGAACAGTGATGCTCTCCCAGCCACCACACCACTGGCAGGAGCAGGGGTTTTGGCTCAGTGGCAGTCACAAAAAGCCATGGAGCAGATAGGAATGATGGCTGGGTCAGAAGAGAGGAGCCCGTTGTTCAGTCCCAGCACAGGGGAAGCAGGGACCCATGAGGAATAGCCTCACGATTTCTCCCTGTGATGTCTGGGCACTTTCCTGGGTTCCAGCCAGCACTATTAGCTCTTTGCTTCCAGGCACAATAAATTCACCAGCAAGATTATTTCATTTTTACTTTGTTTGTTAAGAAAAGAAAGGAGAACCCTGGCCAATGAAAACATCATCTCTATTAGAAATTATTCCTTGAAAATGACTGGAAAATGTAATTCCTGTGATTTATATGTTTGGCAGAGGCTGTAGTTATGGAGGTTTTTTAATAATGGTCACTGGGTTTTTTCAAATCCATTTCACTGCTTTATTTTGATTTTTCTACTATGTGCTTTAAACCAGACATCACATGGAATGGGAGCGAAGAGAAATCCTGGTCCTTGTTTCAGCCCAACCAATGCTCGTGCTCTTTTCCCATGGCACACTGCTGGGAGCCCAGAGCACCCTCAGTGGGTAGAGAACAGATGGATTCAATCTCGAGGATGGTGCCACTAAACAACCCAAAATACCGAAAGCAGCTGAGCAGAAAACAGTTGTTTGGCACAAGGAGATAAATTTTAACCGTTTTGGGGGAAAAAAAGAGTGAGGATATTAGTGTGAGGGGGAAAAAAAAGAAGAAATGCCCAGCATTGTCTTTCCAGTGGGAATTAAGTGTGTCTTTTCTGCTTTTCCGAAGATAGATTTGCCAAAGAAAGCCTTGCAAATTGCTGTGGGGCGTTGCTGTGGGATGTGCTCCTGGGGGGGCTCACGATGACAGCACATGTTGGGAACAAGTGTTACAAACCCAAACTCCTATTTGCCTCCAGATCTGGGATTCCTCTTGCACTTGGAGCAGTGGCCGGTGCTGTCCCCATGGCTGGCACCGGCATTGCGGTTACAGAGGGTGGCAGAGATGCCAGCATCCTGTGCTTGACAACATACACTCATTGCCAGCACCATGTCCCTTCCCTGCAGGGTGGCTTTAGCACGGGGTGGCACGGGGACAGGGTTTGGAGGGCAGCCGGCGGCGCTGGCACAGGGCTGGGCGCCGGGATCGTGGCTCCTCCGGAGAGGCATCCACTGCTGGCGCACGCGCCGGAGCCAAGATGCATCTGGGCATAGAGACCTTGACAGGCTCTTGCCCTGGGATGCAGAGGTTATTACTCACACCTCATTATTTATTAGCACAGACTTCTTGGCCAGGGTGGTTCACTCGTGCCACTCTGACAAGGTAATGTCAGCTCCGGCCCTGCTTGGCTGGGCTGCATTTCCGCTGGCACAGCAACACGAGGAAAGGGGTAATGCGGTGTGACGGGGCTCCAGATCCTGCCAGCGTTGCTGCTGCAGCCTGGGAGGTGCCAGCTTGGATTGGCACTTCTCTCCTGGAGACCCTGCTCCTTCCAGCACCCAGCCCTGGGGTTCACAGGTGCCAGGCTGCAGCCCAGCATCATCATTGATTTAGCAGAAGAGGCATGAGGCATGACTGGGGAGCTGGCTGAGGGAAGAAGCCAATGTGGATATGGGTGAGGGAAGAGAGATTGCATCAGTGTAAATGCCACTCTCCATTCAGACGGGTGACTGATATCGAGCAGCATCCTGCCAGGGGAAATGGAGGGAGAAAAGGCTCCACACAGGCAGGAAAAGGTGTTTACAGAGCAGAAATTTAGTGGGATAAAATGCCTCCAAAGGCGGTAGTGTCACCCTATCCAGCAGCCGCATTGATTTCCACTGTGCCATAAACATGAGCCCTGCTCTCTGGGGAGCACCGTCTCCCGAGGCTTGATTTCTGGCTTTTGTCTTTCCTATGATTTAACATTTGTCTTTGTCTCTTCCTCTTTTCATTAGTCTTCCTCTCATCAATTATCAGCTGTTGAAATGATGGCTGGTCAGTGCCTCAGAGATTTATTTAACCTCTATTGAACTGCTGAGCTGCAAGTCATTATTCCCTCTTTATTCCTGCTTTATCCTTGGGTTGGAAGGTGCCCTCATGTGTGAGCCAGGGCAGCCCCGGGTGCCAGCCCAGTCCCAGCCTCCTTGTCCATTCTGCCCTGGACTCATTCCTCAAGCTTTTTATTTAGGGTGGAAAAGCATGCCCAGAAATCAGCATTACCCTGGCAGAGCCTGTGCTCTGCCTGCAGGTTCATGGGGAGGTGTGGGACCAGCTGGGAAGCTTGCACAGGAGGAGGGGAAAGGAGCAGAGCTGAGGGTTTTCCTTAGAGGAAGAAATATTTGCATCCTGTTTTCCCCCCTTGAACAGCCAAAATTTCCCCTGCCTCCCCTGCTTGGCAGTCCCATGGCCAGCACAGAGGGGAGTCCTCCATAGAAGAGGAGCTGTCCATGGAGGAGGCGCAGAGTAGCTGCAGTGGTCATCCTACACAAGGCTCTGTATTGTTTAGGGGAACAATGTGTGGTTCATGAGAGATGTTCAGTATGTTTATAAATCTGTATTTTGATGATTTCTCAGAAGGGTGGTGGTTTGTGGGGGTGTTCCTCCAGGAAAGGCTGTTCTTCAGCTTTGCACAGGTTTGTGTGGATCCCTGTTATTGAGAACATCTGAAAATCCCACCCTTAAATCCACCCTTTGGAGATACCCTGTTCCCATTTGCTGCTAAGCCTTTTGCACTCTTTACCTTCCTTAAGGTTTAAGGGAAAAAACAAACATCCCAGTTCCTCTGCCCAAGACACACTACCAAGCTGGGAATGGTGTGGCATTCACATTCTCCCCATCAAAGGACTTCTCTAACCTGTTTTCTCCTTCTCCACACAGGTATGCGAATACTCGTCACCCTGCTGTTAGATACTCTGCCTATGTTAGGCAACGTCCTCCTCTTGTGCTTCTTTGTCTTCTTCATCTTTGGGATTGTCGGTGTGCAGCTCTGGGCAGGGCTGCTGAGGAACAGATGCTTCCTAGACAGGAATTTTGCAATGTAAGTACAGCAAAAATATCTCCACCTTTCCCTGTTTTCTCTCTCTCCCCATCCGGTGGGATTGCAGGAGCATCCCGCAATGGCAGATCTTAACTGGGCTGTCATCTTGATTCACAAGGTTCATAGAATCATAGGATGGTTTGGCTTGGAAGGGACCTTAAAGCTCATCCAGTTCCAACACCCTGCCACAGGCAGGGACACCTTCCACTAGAGCAGGTTGCTCCAAGCCCGTGTGTCCAACCTGGCCTTGGACACTGCCAGGGAGGCTGCTGGATACAGAACTCCAAGTGTGGAGTTTTTGGTGGGTTTTGTCTGTAAAAACCCACACTTGTCAGCAAGGTAGTGAGGGTTGGAAGTGCCTTTGCCATGTTTTCCCTCTGTACCTGAAGAAAAAGGATGTCTGTGGTTTGGATTATCTCTGCCTGAGGAAGCTGAGGTCCCTGACTTGGGGATTTGAAGGATTTAGAACAAACAAAAGCATTACAACTTTCCTAAAATGGCCAGTTCCCAAAACTGTAGAGGTCTGAGAGGTCACCCAGCACACCACAGCACCTGGCAGGTACAGACAGTACCATGGAGATGCTGCTGAAACACACACATAAATCTTTGGAGGTGTGTTAAGAAGCTTGATGTGAAAGACATTAAGGACATCTGTGCATCACTCTCAGTCTGGGACAGGCATTAGGGATGGGCAGCACATTTAATCACCTGCTCTTTTTGATGCAAACTTTAGCTAGGTAGTTGCATGGACCAGCATCCCTTAGCACCTTAGCCAGGTGCTAAAGGTGCTAATAGGTGTTAGTTGTCCTGATGAGCCTCATCTGAGACCCATACCCTACCCATAGCCCAGGAGCTCTATTTAAGCTCAGCCAGTGGCTCTCAGCCCTGGTTTAGAGCTGGGCTGTTGATGGATCTGTCTCCTGCTCTGTGTTCCTTGGATGAGTCCTGCATCTGGTTCATCACTTGCTGTGTCTGGGGCTTTGGGTGGACCCTGCTGTCAGTCCTGGGCTCTGCCTGCTCTGTTCAGGCTCTGTCCATGAAGGAGTTGCTGGTACTGGGATGTCTTTTGGCTCCTGGCTCATTCCCTCCTGTGGGGCAGGCTCACTCTTGCTGCTGCTCAGTAGTCCCTCAGTGTGATACTGAGCTTGGGCTCTTTTGCACTTACCCCTTCATACAATGTAAGGGCACACCTTAAAACCCATCAGCACAACAAAAAGATCAAAGCCAAGTGCAACCTGCAAGCTTCCACGGAAAAGGGAGCTTTGTGTGGGAAAACCCTTCCAAAGGGCTCCTGTCGGAGACTGCTGAAGATGTCAGTGGCTCAGAGGTGAGGAAATGCCTGAGATCAGCTAATCAGGGCAACTCTAGCTCTGTAAGAGAAGATAGAGCCTGTAATTATATCTGTTTGTAATCATCTGCTGTCTGCAACTTGTATTGTGTCTGGAAGACAAGCAGAGATTATCCCTCAGTTCCTACCCCAGGTCCTGTTCCTGCTTCTTGCTGATTACTCCTGATGGCTTTCAGCTCTCTGAGCCTTTCTCTGTGCTGCAGCCCATCTCTGATGGCACTTACTCATCCCATCAGAGGTGCTGAAGGGCAGAAAATCGATGAGTCTGCCATGTGTGTATGCTTCTGCTCCTGCATCTTGATGCTCCACCCTTGCAAGCTATCTCCTGCATGCACAGCAGGTATTTGCTGGTCACCAAGACCCTCGTCACTCAAAGTAACTCCTGAGCTGTCATTTAAAAGCCTAAGAATAGTGTTAAAGCTGTGCTCATGTGGTCCTGTTGCATGGGGCAGGCAGTGCTTTGAGCAGGAGTGCAAAGCTGTAATTAGCTTCAGTGAGTCCCTCTCATCTCTTTGACCAGGCTTCTGAAATGCTCTGTGATTCCTGCAAAGTGGAGCTTTTAAAATTAACCACGGGGGAAGCACTTGCTAAGTACAGATATTAAACAGGCCCTTATGTAATGGCCATTAGCAGCATCAAAGGCATCACAGGATTTTATTATCAGGGTCTTGGTCCCAGTCACAGAAGGCAAAGTCAGGCTCCTTGTGCTGAGCCCCAGGAGCTGTGCTTGAAAAGGTAGGAGGTTTGTAAGAGATGGTTTCCTTCACATCTCACTGCAGCTCTGTGCTGGTTCCTGGGTCCCCTCCAGCTGCAGGCAGTGGTCAGTTTGGTTGGCTATAGGCTATGGATTGCCCATGCCCAAGTCCTGATGCCACGTGCTCAGAGATACTGTGAGCAAAGTTACAACATTCCAGAGGAATTGGGAGAAATGAGCTCCTGGGATGGTCATGGGGCAGCTTTCTTGCAGGACAGGGCTACTTCAGCTCTGCTGGTGCCAGTACCAGCATAACAAATGTGGGTTGTTCTGGTACCACCACTGACTGAAACTACTGTCTTGGGCTGTGGTTTGGTGGGTTAGCTTTAGACCTGAGAAATCTGGCTGCAATGAACCAGTCCCTCCACTTCCAACTAGAAGCTATCCCATGTTGACTGGAGCTTGATGTGGAAGTTTTGGGAATCAAGATGGAATTATTCCCATATTTTTTTGGCATTCCT
>NW_009926764.1:126818-130390 GCF_000696875.1 Nestor notabilis
GGTTACATCTTCCTGCTCTTGTACAGACAGACCAAAATATACAGTACTGGACCCAAACTATCAGGTCCTACTGACCAGCAGCAGGATGCCATCTCCTTACAAGATTGTGGAGATAAAGGCAAAGTCAAGACCAGGTTGGATTGGAGTGGGGTCCATCACTGTGTCCTCCTTCTCCATCCCTGTGCCAAGTTGCTGTGCTTGGGATTGGTGCTGGAGAGCCCAAACCATCCATCCCTTTACAGGGGAAGGTGCCAGAGAGAACAAAGCCAAAACAAAACCTTCACCCAGAGGATGCAGGATTAAAGTTAAGCTCTGGTTGTGGTTAGAAGTAAACAGAATTCTATTCTGTGGGAAAGGGGGAGTGAGATTCTGCTTGTTTAGTTTTGTCTGCCAAGTCCCATTAAATCCCAGTGGTGGTGTCCTTGGCCTAAAAATGTTTTCCAGCCCTTCAGTGGGTGAGCTGTGTGTCCAGGCTGGGGCTGAGCTCCAGGTCCTAGCTCAGGTTTTCCTTACAGCCTATTACGGATAAGACCTGACTTACTGGTGAGGCTTACCTTGATGGTGGTGTCAAACCTTTCCAGATGAAAACAGAACTGCTTTAAAGTGAGGGTGAGCATCTGAACACAAGCCAGGGTGCCAGGCAAGGAAGGTCATAGCCCCAAAGCCTTTCTGGATAAAGGAAGTTCAAGCGAGCGCTGCCCAGTGCTTCAAATACAGTTTCTTACCTGCTGCATGCTGCTTTGCACACTTGCTGCCAGCAGCTTTCTGGGCCATTCAACTCGAAGGCAGGCATCAGATGGAAGAAGTGACTTTGAATTTTGCCATCATTCTTCTTCTTGCGGAAACCATTTCTTTTAAATCCCCCTTGAAAGTTGGCAGCTGCAAGTAAAAGAGGCTATTTTTAAATATAGTACATTCTGATAAAGATTTGGGGACTTCTTTTGAGGTGCTTTTCTCTGTCTCTTTGAAAATTGCCCTGTTGCAATGCAATATAATATCATGTTGGAAGGAGGCTGGATTTATTAAGGACTCTTCTAGCAGAGACTTTGAAGGAATTGCAGGCAGTAACTGGGCTCTTGCAGTAGTGGCAAGCAATAAACTGGAGTGGGTCACTGCTCTTCAGGGCATGTGAGGAGCTGTCACTCCCCGGCCAGTCCTGGAGACCAGAGTGGGGCTTTGGAAGCCTCTGGTGGTTCAGACACTTCAAGCCGTGGGGAGCTCACAGTGGGGAACAGCAGTGCCAGGATGGTCTCCACTGGTATGTGTGTGAGAGCTGGAGATCCCTGGCAATGGGAGCTGGAATTTCACAAGAGCTTTTTGGTTGATCTGTTCTGTGCATATATGGGGAGAGCAAGTGAAGCAAGCAGTTCATAAGATCTTCAGGATGTGTGTCTCCCCACAAAGCCCCTGTGTCTCCTCTTGCCATCATGGGCTGATATCACTGTTAATAAAGGAATTGGGTCACCCCCAGCCTGTCTGGGTTGTTGCTGCTGGGGCTGCTCCTCGCTTGCGTGTTGTTATGCAGAGGAGCATCTTCCCTCTCATAGAGCCTTTCAAGGAACTCAGTGGGTTGGAGGCAGGAGAGGGGAGAGAGCTGTGAAGCGCTTTGTGTTTGTCTAATGCTGCAGGACAGTTATAATGTGAACACTTCAGTCTTAATTAACCCCATACCTGTTTGGCATTGTACTGCCTTTGGCTCCTTGGCTTTTGTAGAGCTGTGAGGAGGCTCAGACGGCCAAGGCAGACAGCTCTGAGTTAGTCTGAAAGGTACCTCTGAGTCCTACTTAATTGTTCCTCCTGGCATCCCTCTGTGCTGCAATGTTGGATTGTCAGCAGGATTTCCTCCAGGGAGCAGCCTCTCTTGAAGGGAATGGATCCTGCTTGGTGCTGAGTTTCCTCCACCTTCTCCCTTTCCTCCTCTGCTCCTCAGAAAGCTGTAGCAGGATTGCACTCAACACACTTACTCCAGTGGCTGTGGAGGATGTCTTGCATGGGATGTTTGGGCTGGGAAAACTGAGATGAAGCAGAGAACATGCAGGAAGGAAAAACACATTGCAAAAGCTGCTGCAAGCCCAGAAAAAGATGTGCACTGGGCAGCTGGCCGAGAAAGGGGTGTTAATCCTTTCTAATGTGATAACAAGATCCATCCTGGGGCTTAGTTTCTCATGTCTTTTCCCCAGAGCACAAGGGTCTTGTGATTAGTGGATTCATTACCATTAATAAGTTATTTGGACTGTACCCGTTGGCAAGGAACAAGGAAGTCAGATTGACCTCTCCTGCCTGTGGAGGTAGATGGTCTTGGCAGAGCTGATTCTTTTTGTAGATACTGGAGATTCCCTCATCCTGCAATGGTTTTATTTCCTCGTTCTTGCTCTCCTTCCCTCTTTCCCCTTTTTGGGTTTGCCAGAAAGGTTCTCAAGCAGAGGAACTAAGAACAGGTCTTAATGACGTCTCTGTGCCCAGGGCAGACATGGAAGAGGGAAGGGCTTGAAAAGGGCCAGGCTAAAAGTGGCCCCCATGAGAGTGATTTTGGCCTCTAGGGAGAACTTCTGGTTTGTAAATGATTTTGGGGGCAATTACAAAACTGAACAAAGCAGAGAAAAGGGAGGATAAAATCAGTTCGGCAGCAGCAGAACCAAATCAAGCTTCATCCACCCTTCACATTCAAGCTGTGCTTTGTTTTCCTGGCTTTATTTTTCTCCCACAACCACCAAAGTGTGTTCTTTGGGTTCTCCAGAGGGTTTATGCCCAGACCTTCTCTATGCAGCTTATTAGATCACAGCCCAGGGTGCTGTGTCTGCAGGCATAACTTCTTCCTCAGCCCAAGGCTTCCTAAATAGCAACTCATGGGAAACATGCAGCCTCTCACATCTATGTATGTGGCTCATCAAGAGCCATTCCAGTTGCAAGTTGTCCCTGTCCAGCCTGCCCAGCTAGGGTGGGCATCTCGGGAGATCAGAGATCAGATGTGAGGGCTGGAATATAGAGGATCTATCTGGGATAATGGACATGTATCAGTCCTGCAGCTGGAAAAGCACCCATAGCCTCTTAAACCTGGAGGTTTCAGAGGCAAATGTCCTTCCTGAGGCTGCAATTGCTCTGCCCTGGGCTGCATCATGTGTTATAGAGGTGCCGAACCTCCCTGGGTGAGCAGGCTCTGTGGCTGTAAGCAGAGATATTCCAGTCCCCACCACATTTGATAGTGAAGGAGCCCTTTGCATTTAAACTGAGCTCCTCTCTGTGTACTCACTAAGGCCAAAACGGAGCTGATGGGGGCTCTGCTGCCTGCTTGTGAGTTAGAAGTTACTTCTCAGGCATCTCTCCTCCTGCCTCTGTTTCCTCACTCAATTTCCCCAGCTGTGCCGAAGTCTGTAGCACTCCCAGACACATCCCTGTGCTTCGGTGTGTTTTAATCCTTTGCAAGCTTCCACAATACCCTGTTCTGTGTGACAAACTCTGCTGGTTGTAGTATCTGATCTTCTAACAAACACTGTGCTCGCGTAGGGCTCAGCCTTTTCTTCAGCCTGTTTTATATGGAAATTTCGTCCAAGTGAAACCAATTTGTGGGAAGG